>NC_092094.1:53274013-53289013 GCF_045679555.1 Salvelinus alpinus | reverse complement strand
GGCCCATCAGGAAGTCCAGGATCCAGTTGCAGAGGGAGGTGTTTAGTCCTAGGGTTCATAGCTTAGTGATGAGCTTTGTGGGCACTATGGTGTTAAACACTGAGCTGTAGTCAATGAACAACATTCTCACGTAGGTGTTCCTTTTGTCCAGGTGGGAAAGGGCAGTGTGGCGTGCGATTTGAGATTGCGTCATCTGTGGATCTGTTGGGGCGGTATACGAATGTTTTATTTGTTCTTTTTTTTACCTGTATTTACCTAGGCATGTCAGTTAAGACTGGTGTAGTAGGATTCAATCTTAATCCTGTATTGACGCTTTGCTTGTTTGATTGTTTGTCTGATGGCATAGCGGGATTTATTATAAGCGTCTGGATTAGTGTCCCGCTCCTTGAGAGGCAGCTCTAGCCTTTAGCTCAATGCGGATGTTGCCTGTAATCCATGGCTTCTGGTTATGATATGTACGTACGGTCACTGTGGGGATGACGTCGTCAATGCACTTAATGATAAAGCCGATGACTGAGGTGGTATACTGCTCAATGCCATTGAATGAATCCCGGAACATATTCCAGTCTGTGCTAGCAAAACAGTCCTGTAGCGTAGCATCTGACCACTTCCGTATTGAGTGAGTCACTGGTACGTCCTGCTTTAGTTTTTGGTTGTAAGCAGGAATCCGGAGGATAGAATTATGGTCAGATTTGCCAAATGGAGGGCGAGGGAGAGCTTTGTATGCATCTCTGTGTGTGGAGTAAAGGTGGTCTCGTTTTTTTCCCCCTCTGGTTGCACATGTGACATGCTGGTAGAAATTAGGTCAAAGGGATTTAAGTTTGCCTGCATTAAAGTCCCCGGCCACTAGGAGCGCCGCATCTGGATGAGCATTTTCTTGTTTGCTTATGGCCTTATGCACAAACACATGCATACGCACACACTGGTACCAACATGAACTAAGAGGGATGTTTAACAGTGTAGCAGTGCAATTTAAACCATAAATGAGTTACTTATCTTACTGTATGTCGTGTTATGTTATTCAACCCATCAATGTGAAGAATTCCATTGCACGAGGCCAGTCACGTCACTGAACACACACTACAGACTCCGTCTGCATGGCAACAGTCTTGCCAGCCCCAATGTCGTGAAGCCATCAGGGCCCATAATGAGATTAGGCATAATCTCATCGATTTAAACTGTATTATGATTTATGGGCCTTTGTGTGTTTATGTTGGTATTTGGGGGATCGTATGTGTGTGTGTCTGTCTGTCTGTCTGTCTGTCTGTCTGTCTGTCTGTGTGCTTGCATTTGTATATGCACATCTGTGTGTTGGAAGCATGCAGGCAGAAACTAGCTCGCTCAACATTTTATTGCCCTACAGTCCAGTACTCTGGCACTTACGTGTGTGTGACGCCTCTGTCATACAGTACACACGCACACACTGGAAAGAGGCCCTGTGTTCAACAGCAGAGAATCTCTCAGGATTAACACTTCAAAATAGTGAAGTAGGCTTTTCCCAACAGGCATTGGGCACGTGAAATGGTTTACTAGATAATTAACGTTCTGTGTCAGTCACACTTAGTAACTTGACACGTTATTCTTTCTGTGATTAGACAGAGACAACACACACACACACACACACACACACACACACACACACACACACACACACACACACACACACACACACACACGACGTGTAGCTTGATTCGTGATTAGAACCAGAGCGGTAAGCCTAACACTAGGCCAACCGCTAACTGCTAGCCCCACTGATGATCAGTAAAGGAACTCACGACTGCAGTCAGGGCTATACTGTACTTATGTCTGGAACAGCACACACAAACCACCCTTCCACACTCTCGCAACTTGGCACACGGCCACAGCCCCACAGTTCCTGCCAGAGCCAGTTGGGTAATTAACTTTTCATCAGGTGGAGTTAAACCCAGTCTACAGCCCTGTATCCCCCCCCCTCCCTCTGTCTTCATACTGCAGCCTGACGCTGACAGTCAGAGTGGCTGATGTTGAAAAGAGGCTGGCCGGAGCATTTTATTGGAGCCCCGCGGCGCACAACCCTTTCTGAGCCCAATGGGATCCAGATGTGGCTTTTCAAGCCTGGTGACAATCACAATTTGTGGTGGTGGTGGGGGGGGGGAGACGCGGGAGATTCAGGAGTCACTGCCAGACACACGTCTGTGTGTGAGTGTGCACACACGTTCACATTCAGACACAGAAACACACAGATACTTTAACATGTGCAACACGCATATACACTGACACACACAAATTCCAACACACAGGCACCCACAAACGTGCAAGCGCACACACATATTCACAGGAGAGAAAACACTGGAACACACCCACCCACCCATTCATTACAGTGTAGATCTAGTGTGCCCATATGCGTTACGTACTAGATTGTGTCAGATTAAGTGTTTGTGATACAAACATTTAGAATGCTAAAATGATTCATGAGAGGTATTTCAGATCATGTCTTCGCATGGTCTCCGAAACAGGACACTGTTCACTGGTGTCCTAGCTAGCTAGCTACTTCCCTCGTCGTAACGTAACAGGACTGCGTGAAAGCAGTGCTCGGCAGGCAGGGACGAAGGACACTGCACCGGTGTTCTAGCTACCTACTTCCCTCGCCATAACGTTAACAGAAGTCCAGACTCTCGTAGTGGCTACCCCATAGTTTATGCTAAGGTAGCCACGCAGAGCGACATACCTATCAATATAACGTCATTCGTCACTAGGAGCTGACGGAACTTTGTAACAATGGACCCCGTGCGAATTAGGTAGCCCGTGATAATTGGATAGCCACCCATGCAGAGACATAAAAATGGTATTAATGAGTTCATCTGACTCTGGGTAAGTAGTAACGGGGCTTGATTGCCAAAATCTCTCACTATCCTTTTATTAAATTTTTTGGAGTGGCGGCAACGATTTAGCAGTGACTGCCTGCCGCTGCTAAATTAATGTAGGAGAAATACTATTTCATAACACTCTGCCTACATCACATTAAGCCCCGGGGGTCCCTCTTTCAGACACAGCGTGTTAGCCTCCATCTCCTTACAGTACCCCAGTCTCTGTCTGTATTCCAAATGGCACCCTATTCCCTTTATAGTGCACTACTTTTGACCAGTTTCCATAGGACTATGGTCAAAAGTAGGGTACTATATAGAGAATAGGGTGCCATTTGGGATGCACTCTGTGTACGAGCCCTAATCAGCGATGGCATTTCACACAAAGGTAATGCTGTGAGATTTTCTAAACAAGTCTGAGTGGAGGTGATGGCTCAGAGCCATTATAATTCTCTCCCACAGCAGACTTTGATCCAGGATGACATGTTTTCTATGTGAGAGTTTCAGAAAAGCAAACTACAGTGGTTCGTCCTTTAAAAGTTGCAGCGTACTGCGGCGCAGCTTGCATGGTGCCGCAGAATTCTATTGCACGTTATTTAAGTGTGAACCACTGGTACCATTTAATGCTAGTTAGTGCTAGTTTGACCACCAGAGGGCATCTTTGAGAAGCATTTGATAGCCTTCAATAGTGGCTGTAATAGAGAATTTGAAACCTTTTTTTGTAAGAACATAGTATATGGGACTGATTTTAAGAGATTTTGCTTAATTATTTTGCTTAATATTATGGTGTTTCTATTCCAAGATAAATGAAAAACCCTCTGGGTTTCCGTTAGGAGGAACAGAAAATATGGTGCTGTACAACGTGGTGGTCGGGAGTAGGCTACAGTACTGGGCAATTTAGCTAAAGAATCCCATGTCGTGCGGGCACGCGGGAGACCGGGGTTCAATTCCCCGATGGGGAGGAAGGAGTAGGCTGTCCTTGTTAATATGAATTTGTTCTTAACAAACTTGCCTAGTTAAATAAAGGTTACACTAAGAGCATAACATTTCTACACCCTAATTTTCTAATTCTAGTCTAACCAATACCCAAACGGAGATTCAGTGAAAATAAAAATATCATTGATTTTTCAAAACCAGTCCCCATGCTTGTCTCAGAGCAGCGCGAAACGGTGCTAAAATAGGTTAGGCTATTGCTTCAAATCCTATTGCTTCTAACTTCAATGTGCTCTTTAAATAAATAAGACCTACACCACTTTTAACAGCACATTTCTCAACACTAGTGAGACTCAAGTCGCCTACAGTTTATCGAAAAAATATGATGTGACTCTCCGCCAATAATTACATATTGAGGATTGGAGGATATTTCTGTAATTCAGTGATATTTATTCCCATAGTATTTCGTTATGGATCCACAACTAAATAAACATCAGCATTTTGAAAGCATTTTTATCATTCTTTTATTAACAAAAGCATAAAGATGCCATTATTAGTTACATTGTTTTAGTTTGAACGTGCAGACTGGCACTAAGAACAGAACAGCGGGAACGTTTCCCTGGTTAGCTCCGTTATTAGTGCAATGTCCCTTAAAGTGTTGCCAGTGTGGCGGGGTGGGGGTCAACCCCCCTCCCTCCCCCTCCCTTCCCTATGGGCTAGGTCGGTCTTCTGTGTGCGGCTCTGCGGCCCATCCCGTGCCCCCTGCCCTCATGCCTTGAACCTCGCGCGCATTCAGTGGATACAGCTGGAGAACTGCAAGGCAGTCCCATTGTGCGCCACTCGGGAACCATGACCAATATGACCAATATATATTGTGCTGCTAATAACAGGGTTAATAATATATCTGTGAGAATATCCAATGGGTTTTTATATAATGAATAATAATAATAATCGCTTTGTTTAAAAAATAACAATATTTTGGAGATTTCGCTTTCAAATAACATCAAAAGTGCAAGAAAAAGGCTGTTTATGACCATGGGGTGAGACATAATTTGTAAATAAAGCCAGTTTGTTATTTAGAATTATTTATTTATGTTTTTAGAGGGAGAGAAACCAAAAAACTACAGACATCTCATGGGTCTCCCAGTCAAGGACGGCACAGGTATTGAACCAGCATCTGTAGCAACACAGCTTGCATTGCTATGCAGTGTCTTAGACCGTTGCACCACTCAGGCGCTGTATAACGTGACTGTTCGGGAGTGGCATACAGTACTACAGCAAGAGCAAGATAATCCTAATAAAATAATAACAGTTTTAGTAAGTAATACTGATGTTGTGCACAATTATCAGTTTCTATTTAGGTTTATGTCGCCCATTCATTGTCAGTTAGAGACACAGTAGGACCCAAAAGCCTAATCAGTGCTCTAACTCCCCCTTGCGCTGGTCTAGAGCAATGAAGTGGTGACGCAGGGTACCATACTAAACCACAAATTACCTCTAAATCCCGCAGCATAATCACACAACTTTTAGTGGAGCAACCACTGTACATCACACTAGATGCATATTCTGTAGTCATCGCTGATGTCAAATGTCCTACATGGCAGTAGCTAACACACACACACGCTATAAAAAGTAGGCCTTGTTGTTTTCATAGTATTAACATCACTTTTACAGTAGCCTATCACACAATGAGTGTGTAATGCAAATGAATGTGCTGCACATGTCCTCCCCCTACATTCAGGCGGAGATCCTTCTGACTTGGATAATTATGGCCCAATCTCCCAAGTTCTCTTGCCTAGCCAAGGTACTACAATTATTGCACTGACTGTTGACCAATAGGTTTGAAGCTTATTTCCTGCAATTCTATACATTTTGTCATAAAATGTTGTGGTTTTTAAACACATTTTCTTGCAATTCTATAGGCTAAGAAACCTACATTAAAAAAGGTTAGCTGACATGGGCTAGTTGATCTGGGAATTTCTGACAAGTTAGAAATAGCTCTCTATGGTATGTAATGACTAACATGACCAGAGGAAATGATGATGCACTACCCAATTTACAAATTGCACCTTGTGCATTCTACTATTAAAACTTTCAAGAGTAAGTTTAAAGCCGGACTGAGTTCCTTAAAAAAAAAAATATATATATATATATATATATATACAGTGGGGAGAACAAGTATTTGATACACTGCCGATTTTGCAGATTTTCCTACTTAAAAAGCATGTAGAGGTCTGTAATTTTTATCATAGGTACACTTCAACTGTGAGAGACGGAATCTAAAACAAAAATCCCGAAAATCACATTGTATGATTTTTAAGTAATTAATTAGCATTTTATTGCATGACATAAGTATTTGATACATCAGAAAAGCAGAACTTAATATTTGGTACAGAATCCTTTGTTTGCAATTACAGAGATCATACGTTTCCTGTAGTTCTTGACCAGGTTTGCACACACTGCAGCAGGGATTTTGGCCCACTCCTCCATACAGACCTTCTCCAGATCCTTCAGGTTTCGGGGCTGTCGCTGGGCAATACGGACTTTCAGCTCCCTCCAAAGATTTTCTATTGGGTTCAGGTCTGGAGACTGGCTAGGCCACTCCAGGACCTTGAGATACTTCTTACGGAGCCACTCCTTAGTTGCCCTGGCTGTGTGTTTCGGGTCGTTGTCATGCTGGAAGACCCAGCCACGACCCATCATCAGTGCTCTTACTGAGGGAAGGAGGTTGTTGGCTAAGATCTCGCAATACATGGCCCCATCCATCCTCCCCTCAATACGGTGCAGTCGTCCTGTCCCCTTTGCAGAAAAGCATCCCCAAAGAATGATGTTTCCACCTCCATGCTTCACGGTTGGGATGGTGTTCTTGGGGTTGTACTCATCCTTCTTCTTCCTCCAAACACGGCGAGTGGAGTTTAGACCAAAAAGCTCTATTTTTGAATCATCAGACCACATGACCTTCTCCCATTCCTCCTCTGGATCATCCAGATGGTCATTGGCAAACTTCAGACGGGCCTGGACATGCGCCTGCTTGAGCAGGGGGACCTTGTGTGCGCTGCAGGATTTTAATCCATGACGGCGTAGTGTGTTACTAATGGTTTTCTTTGAGACTGTGGTCCCAGCTCTCTTCAGGTCATTGACCAGGTCCTGCCGTGTAGTTCTGGGCTGATCCCTCACCTTCCTCATGATCATTGATGCCCCACGAGGTGAGATCTTGCATGGAGCCCCAGACCGAGGGTGATTGACCATCATCTTGAACTTCTTCTATTTTCTTCTATTTTCTAATAATTGCGCCAACAGTTGTTGCCTTCTCACCAAGCTGCTTGCCTATTGTCCTGTAGCCCATCCCAGCCTTGTGCAGGTCTACAATTTTATCCCTGATGTCCTTACACAGCTCTCTGGTCTTGGCCATTGTGGAGAGGTTGGAGTCTGTTTGATTGAGTGTGTGGACAGGTGTCTTTTATACAGGTAACGAGTTCAAACAGGTGCAGTTAATACAGGTAATGAGTGGAGAACAGGAGGGCTTCTTAAAGAAAAACTAACAGGTCTGTGAGAGACGGAATTCTTACTGGTTGGTAGGTGATCAAATACTTATGTCATGCAATAAAATGCAAATGAATTACTTAAAAATCATACAATGTGATTTTCTGGATTTTTGTTTTAGATTCCGTCTCTCACAGTTGAAGTGTACCTATGATAAAAATTACAGACCTCTACATGCTTTGTAAGTAGGAAAACCTGCAAAATCGGCAGTGTATCAAATACTTGTTCTCCCCACTGTATATATATATATATATATATATATATATATATATATATAGAATGATTTATTTATGTTTTTAGAGGGAAAGAAACCAAAAAACTACAGTCATCTCATGGGTCTCCCAGTCAAGGCCGGCACATATATATATATAAAATAATGGTCGGTGGTCGGGGGACCCCTGCACCCCTCCTACTGACCCCTCCCACAGTTTGCAATTCACTGTCACATGTCTGATGGGCTACATATTCACTCATTGGATGGCTCTGTCATCGAACGGGTACCCGCCTATAAATATCTGGGCGTTTGGAATTGATAAAGATCTAACGTCTTAAAAAAACATACTGATGAGCTAGTTAAAACGCTAAGAATCTAAAGTAGGCTTCTTTTTTTAGAAATAGATTTAGCCTCTCCCTGAACAGCAGGAAGCAGATTGTGCAGTAAACTTTCCTGCCAGTTCTTGACTATGGTGACAGCATTTACCAGAATATAGCAGCCGCTACTCTTAAACCATTGGATGCCGTCTACCGTAGCGCCAACAGTTTTATTACTCACTACTGCATCTTGTATCAGAATGTCGGCTGAGCTAAAGTCCCGTAGATCACTTCATTACTCCCTTTTTGTTTACAAAGCTCTGCTCCACAGGCTTTCAACATACCTCACTTCCCTGTTCAAATATACAAATATGAGATAGCAAATCTGTTTGCAGGGTTCTGCTTGTCTCCACAAAGTTTGGTAGGTATAGTTTTTAACGCACCGCAGTTAGGGAATACCATAAAAAAACAAATTACACCTGGATTTCCTGGTGCTGATAGGGCAGTTTCAAACTCTGTTGTTTAACGAGTTTACTGAAGTGTGCAATTGTTTCAATTGACTCTTATAACTTGTTGTAATAACCTGATGTAATGTATTTATAGCTGTCTTGTAGTTATCTTTTTGTTGTATGTGTTGATGGAATTTTGGTCCTCAGGGCACCATTGTAAATGAGACACTGGTCTCAATTGGGCTTCCCTGAATAAATAAATAACAAATGATAACAGAGTGAAAGTTTGTCTTGTCGTTTTAGTAGGCTACACACGGTATTGGTCCTACATTCAAAATGTTATTTTTTTAGGCCTATCTGAAATGCAGGCATATACACCAACTGTCATTTTGCACAGAAGAAAGCATGCGATGTTGAGAGAAGCCACATGAAAACTGGTAGCCCAAGATGAGTCACCTCAGCGCATAACCAATAGGCTACATTGGTCATTGACCTTATACCGGTCAAATAACGCAAAGAATCACAGATACCTTTAAAAGATGCAATGAAGTAAAAAGCAAAGGCCTAAACTATACATTACGCTCCAAAATTTGCCAAACAACCAGTAGGCTTACATGAGGGAAAGCCAATGAATTATTCTTGCACGGTGGCCAGGGCCATAAAGGTTGTAGCTTACCATTTTAAGTTGCAGCATCCTCCATGCTGTGTTGAACCTCATGAGAAGTTTCTGATTCCCGTCTCCTTCCTGGCAAAATGTACTAGTCCGCTCCCCCTAAAATGCCAGCTGGACCAGCTGGGCTTTTCATTGATGTAACAATCTGCGTCTGTGTTGACTAGACAACCTTCTTCCGAGTGGAGAAGGAATTTTCGCACTGTAGATGTCCCAAATGTAATCCAAATTCACGTTTCGGTGCCAACCACATTGCTGACAAAGGCCCGCCTTATCTTTGAAGAACACTGAGTGGGGTCCATTTGTTGTTGCTGGCTGTGGTTGCGATTTCGCTTTGCAAGAATCAATAAACTCCGCTTCCACTTGTTCAGTTTTGCTTAGATCCAACAGGTTGTCAGGTGCTAGTGGCTGGGGGTAACGGAGGTGCAGGTGCTTGTTGTGATGTTGTCCTTGTGCTGTTGGTGCTAGGCCCTGGCGCTTCTCGATCGAATTGGCCACCAGGTAGCGCGGGAGATGGGCGGGTATTACATTTGCTGCTAGGCTCCTCAACCTCGTGGTGCGGTCAGCCAGCTGCTCGGTGAGCTCGGCAGAACACTCAACATGGTGGACCTCCGTGTTTTCTTCTTGGCAGTGCCAAGATTAGCCAGCTATTATTATTCAGATCTCCTCTACCAAAACTTAACTAAGATTGTAGCTACTAGCTAGCCTATTATAAGCTAGCCCATTATTAGCTGTCTGGAAAAGATAAACTTTTTCCCATATGTGAGGGGAAAAAAACTGTCAATTTGACCCAGCCATGGGTGGGATCCAATGAGCTTCCTAAACATGGTAATAAAGGCAGTACCTTATGACATTGCACGGCTAGTTGCCCAAACAGAATGCATTTTTGGGATTTTAACTACTAAGTATTGCATCTCTTCAGCTCTATCTTTTTCTTGCTGTGCTTATTCTCTCTCTCGTTCGTTCTGTCTCGTTGAATGATACTTGACATACTGTAGGTGTGCATTCAATTAGAACCACTTTCCTTCAATCTGAGCTTCTTTTTCTGTCTGTGTCACACGTTTGGAATGAAATGGCCTGAAAGGCCGTCCATGACATACTCCTAATGGGCATGTTGCTCTTTTTGGGTGTGGTCAGAGATTAGCTAATAGATGAGTGCTAAAATTTCCCAGAATAGGAGAACTTGATTCAATGACGGGGTCAATGACCACTCTTTTCTGTGGCACACACCATGTTTTGGAGACTACAATAAGTACCAAGTACGAGTTGTATGTTCAATATAAAAGACCATCATATATTGAGTATATCATCGTTTGAGTCTGGAGTCTTTACTCTTATTGATTGATATGGAGTTCTGCTTTGGTCTTAAATACTCCAGACGTATGGTAACTTCAAGTTGTTCGGGATACATTTCATGTAACAGATGGTGTGCATTTAATTAGCTGGGCCTGGGCCCTATCCGATAGTCATTGAGAAGTCCTTCACTTTATTGCAGCGCTCTCATGAAGCACCGATGACTACCCCCGTGACGCTAACCGCTAGCGCTCACCACATGAAAGGGCTATCCTCCATTAAAAAGCGTGATCTAATCGCAGCGCGATATTAGCCATTAACCAAGCCCACATGTGTTAGGGGAATGAGAGAGTCGGTTGAAGATGCAGCCGGTCCCAATTCACTCCCTACGTCTTTCCCCTTGGCCCTAACGCTTCGATGTGTTTGCCGATCTGAATGGTCTGGATAGCTCCCACCGTATTGCTTAGACCGGGCAGATCTAGAAAATAGAAGGGCTGGGGCCAATTTGAAGTGGAAGGGGTAGATGGCGACTTGGGACTGGCTGTAGAAGTCAATGGAAAGACTAGCCTGTAGGCTTTGGTGACACTTTATTGAGATAGTCACCCTGTGATGCTTCATGATGCTCATCAAGTTCACCAACTGCCTGTCACTGTACATGATAAATGACCCCTGTAGATGTCAATACGATCGCAGTTGACAGTTGTCAATACAGTCGCATAAATACACCTAAATTACAGTTTGAGGATGGTTTTTGAGTAAATATACACTACCATTCAAAAGTTTGGGGTCACTTAGAAATGTCCTTGTTTTTGAAAGCAAGGCACAAAAAAAAAGTCCATTAAAATAACATCAAATTGATCAGAAATACAGTGTAGACATTGTTAATGTTGTAAATGACTATTGTAGCTGGAAAAGGCAAAAGGCAGAAAATGGAATATCTGCATAGGCGTTCAGAGGCCCATTATCAGAAACCATCACTACTGTGTTCCAGTGGCACGTTGTGTTAGCTAATCCAAGTTTATCATTTTATTAGGCTAATTGATCATTAGAAAACCCTTTTGCAATTTTGTTAGCACAGCCAAAAACTGTTGTAATGATATAAAGAAGCAATAAAACTGGCCTTCTTCAGACTAGTTGATTATCTGGAGCATCAGCATTTGTGGGTTCGATTACAGGCTCAAAACTGCCAGAAACAATTCACTTTCTTCTGAAACTCGTCAGTCTATTCTTGTTCTGAGAAATGAAGGCTATTCTATGCGAGAAATTGCCAAGAAAATCAAGATCTCGTACAACGCTGTGTACTACTCCCTTCACAGAACAGCGCAAACTGGCTCTAACCAGAATAGAAAGAGTGGGAGGCCCTGGTGCACAACTGAGCAAGAGGACAAGTACATTAGAGTGTCTGGTTTGAGAAACAGACGCATCACAAGTCCTCAACTGGCAGCTTCATGAAATAGTACCCGCAAAACACCAGTCTCAACGTCACCAGTGAAGAGACTCTGGGATGCTGGCCTTCAGTGTGTAGTCAGTGTGTGGAAGCCAGGAGATGCCAAATGTGTTTTATTTTAATTTACAGCTTATTACCGTGAGAATGGCAGTTATTTGCATGACAGTTAGCGGCTGAAAAAATGTTATGACCGACAC
Organism: Salvelinus alpinus; assembly: GCF_045679555.1. Lineage (NCBI taxonomy): Eukaryota > Metazoa > Chordata > Actinopteri > Salmoniformes > Salmonidae > Salvelinus > Salvelinus alpinus. Next base: position 53,277,107 of record NC_092094.1, on the reverse strand, counting down.
TGCCAGAGTTGGAGGACTGTGCAAGAGTGGTGTGTGTCACTTTTCCATAAAGTCAGTTGGTCATTGGTCCCACACACAGAGTCTGGAGCAGCAGAACAGAACTATATACCTAGTGTACAAAACATGAACACCTTCGTAATATTGAGTTGCACCCCCTTTTGGCCCCAGAACAGCCTCAATTCGTCGGGGCATGGCGTTCCACAGGGATGCTGGCCCATGTTGACTCCAATGCTTCCCACAGTAGTGTCAAGTTGTCTGGATGTCCCTTGGGTGGTGGACCATTCTTGATACACACGGGAAACTGTTGAGCATTAAAAAAACAGCAGCGTTGCAGTTCTTGACACACTCAACCCAGTGCGCCTGGCACCTACTACCATACCCCGTTCAAAGGCACTTAAGTCTTTTGTCTTGCCCATTCACCTTCTAAATGACACGCATACACAATCCATGTCTCAATTTTCTCAAGGCTTAAAAATCATTCTTTAACCTGTCTCCTACCATTCGTCTATACTGATTGAAGTGGATTTAACAGGTGACATCAATAAGGGATCATAGCTTTCACCTCGTCAGTCTGTCATGGAAAGAGCAGGTGTTCCTAATGTTTTGTGCACTCAGTGTAGTTTAACGCTGAAGAGTCTATAGTGGGAGGAACCCACCCAGCCTGACCCAGAGTGATTTCACTAAAGAAATCATCTTCCAATTTGACCTCAGACCACCCCATACAGCCTTGAACTGGGTCGGTCTCACTGCTTTACATTATAGTGGACCAGCTATCTAGGGTACACACTCATCCATGTACTATGTCTGTGCATGTAGCTATGTACTTGTGCTGGTGTGTCAAATGGTGTTTGTGTGAGGGTGTGTGTGTGCTGCTCGTCTGTGTGCGTGCGTGCGTGTGTGTGAGAATGTCAGATATCACTAAGGCTCATCTCTATATGCTGCACTGCTGTATAAACTATCCCATATTATTTATAGTATACTGTAAACAACATTAAACACAGGCTATCTTTTCTATGTGGAGGCCTCAGTGTGACCTCCACTCCTTGGTCTTGTTCATTTCTCCTCCCCCTGGTCCTCCTTAAGAGGAGGAGTGCGTGGCTCATCCCAGTCCTCCGAGCTCTTCCTTCAAGGTACGAGATGAGGAGACACTCTACAGTGCTCCCCCCCCCCTCAAGGAAGAAAACACTGGCCCTATTCTCAGAGAGATCGTGAGGAAGAGCGTGGGGGGGCATACCATGAGGAGATGGAGAGACTTTGAAGGAAGAGTTGAGGATAAGAATATAGGAGAGAGGGAAGCATGTGAGGGTGGGGGGGGAAAGGAGACAGACCTATCCAGTTCCCAATGGGGTGAAATAAGTTCAACTTCAAGCCAGATGTGAGGATGATTACAGTAGAAATGTTCTTCTAGCACAGGCTACACACAGGATTACTTTTGTGCTCAAACAGGAAATGCTGATAGGGGAATGCAGCCAAAGCAAACACACACCGGGCCCAAACTTGCCATCTGGAGAGGGCCTGCACCTGCTACCAAAATAATATGATGTCATTCTCCTGAAAGAAAGCCACACGTGGGTTGAGTTGTTAGTCAGTTACACACTGAAAGATTCTAAAACGACCCTCAAAGGAAGACAGAGGAGTAGGCTATATCCTGTGATTACGGCAGTAACGTCTTCACAGACCGTCTTCGGCGAAAAGGTTTTAAATAAGCCTATTGAACGGCACACAGGCAGCAGCACAGTTCAGACTAATCACTTTGAATGTGGAAGGCTTTGATTTGAGGACACGACTCCCAGTAAGAGCTCATGCGTTTTGAGCCAATCAGTTGTGTTGTGACAAAGTTTGGGTGGTATACAGAAGGAAGCCCTATTTGGTAAAAGACCAAGTCCATATTATGGCAAGAACAATCCGTTATTACGTTAAGACATGAATGTCATTCAATCCGGGAAAAGTTTATTCAAGTGCAGTCGCAAAAACCATCAAGCGCTATGATGAAACTGGCTCTCATGAGGACTGCCACAGGAAAGGAAGACCCATAGTTACCTCTGCTGCAGAGGATAAGTATATATGATATATTATACAATAAATCATCCAGTAGTTTTACAAACCCGGAAGACTTTAACCTCAGCCCACTATTGAAACTCAGTTTTTTTCCTATGGTGTCTGAAATGTGCATGTTTGATATCGGCTACAGAATCACTGATCTACAGTACCAATCATCTTGCAGAACAATAGCTAGCTACACGTTATGTGAAGACTAGTGATTCTGCGCCTCCCCTGGCTCAAACTGATTTCCTCAAACATGCTGAAAATCTTGTGTAGGTTGTAACAACTGTATGAGCAGGCTTTGTAAATCTACTGTCATGAGTGTTTTCCTGTGAGCTAGAGTGGCAGTAGTGGGTTAGGACTCCCCAGTGAGCAAAATTGGTTGAAACGTTTCAGGAGGTCTTTGCCTCAGCTTGAGGAGTGTGAGTCACACCTAATCCCCCACCAGCCCCGCAGCAGTATCCGGATAAACCGCAAACATGGAGGCTAACATGTGGACAGGAAGGTTAGCGGCAGCCAACGTGAATTATTTGAGACTTTACACTACAGCTTCATCCAAACAGTATGTATTGTGAATGGGTCGCAAATGGGTTACAGTACATTGGTGGCGTTTGTAAAGCCATTAGGTCACCTGTTATTGTTTTCCCGAGGACAATGAGGAAATTAGGCTAAGAGAAGAGCATTGGGTCCCAGGCTCTGAAAAAATGAGTGTGAACCAACAGCACCTAGCTAGCTAATGATGCTAACTTGTGTTAGGCCAAACCGGGCTTGACCGAGCTGCAGTGTACATTCACATGAAGGTTCACTAGCCATTAGCCGTAGCCTAGCGCTGAAGGTTCACTAGCATTTGCCATCGTCTAGTGCTGAAGGTACACTAGCATTGGCCGTAGCTTAGCGCTAAAGAGGTCCTGACAGGCAAATTAGCGAGTCAGCGTCCGTCCTGCTCTCCCTGTCCCTGTCGACGCTGCTCACTAACACCCCTTACACCAGGGTCACCACCGTGCGCTGTGCCACCTCAGAGGGTGTGAAATTGTGCTTTTTCTGCAGGGGT
>NC_092094.1:51794013-51956513 GCF_045679555.1 Salvelinus alpinus | reverse complement strand
GTTGTGATGTAGCGCGATGGTACGTGGGCTAGGTGTCAGGGTCTTTTTGTTGTGATGTGGCGCGATGGTACGTGGGCTAGGTGTCAGGGTCTTTTTGTTGTGATGTGGCGCGATGGTACGTGGGCTAGGTGTCAGGGTCTTTTTGTTGTGATGTAGCGCGATGGTACCTGGGCTAGGTGTCAGGGTCTTTTTGTTGTGATGTAGCGCGATGGTACGTGGGCTAGGTGTCAGGGTCTTTTTGTTGTGATGTGGCGCGATGGTACGTGGGCTAGGTGTCAGGGTCTTTTTGTTGTGATGTAGCGCGATGGTACGTGGGCTAGGTGTCAGGTTTTTTGTTGTTGTGATGTAGCGCGATGGTACGTGGGCTAGGTGTCAGGGTCTTTTTGTTGTGATGTAGCGCGATGGTACGTGGGCTAGGTGTCAGGGTCTTTTTGTTGTGATGTAGCGCGATGGTACGTGGGCTAGGTGTCAGGGTCTTTTTGTTGTGATGTAGCGCGATGGTACGTGGGCTAGGTGTCAGGGTCTTTTTGTTGTGATGTGGCGCGATGGTACGTGGGCTAGGTGTCAGGGTCTTTTTGTTGTGATGTAGCGCGATGGTACGTGGGCTAGGTGTCAGGGTCTTTTTGTTGTGATGTAGCGCGATGGTACGTGGGCTAGGTGTCAGGGTCTTTTTGTTGTGATGTAGCGCGATGGTACCTGGGCTAGGTGTCAGGGTCTTTTTGTTGTGATGTAGCGCGATGGTACGTGGGCTAGGTGTCAGGGTCTTTTTGTTGTGATGTAGCGCGATGGTACGTGGGCTAGGTGTCAGGGTCTTTTTGTTGTGATGTAGCGCGATGGTACGTGGGCTAGGTGTCAGGGTCTTTTTGTTGTGATGTAGCGCGATGGTACGTGGGCTAGGTGTCAGGGTCTTTTTGTTGTGATGTAGCGCGATGGTACGTGGGCTAGGTGTCAGGGTCTTTTTGTTGTGATGTAGCGCGATGGTACGTGGGCTAGGTGTCAGGGTCTTTTTGTTGTGATGTAGCGCGATGGTACGTGGGCTAGGTGTCAGGGTATTTTTGTTGTGATGTGGCGCGATGGTACGTGGGTTAGGTGTCAGGGTCTTTTTGTTGTGATGTAGCGCGATGGTACGTGGGCTAGGTGTTAGGGTCTTTTTGTTGTGATGTAGCGCGATGGTACGTGGGCTAGGTGTCAGGGTCTTTTTGTTGTGATGTAGCGCGATGGTACGTGGGCTAGGTGTCAGGTTCTTTTTGTTGTGATGTAGCGCGATGGTACGTGGGCTAGGTGTCAGGGTCTTTTTGTTGTGATGTAGCGCGATGGTACGTGGGCTAGGTGTCAGGGTCTTTTTGTTGTGATGTAGCGCGATGGTACGTGGGCTAGGTGTCAGGGTCTTTTTGTTGTGATGTAGCGCGATGGTACGTGGGCTAGGTGTCAGGGTCTTTTTGTTGTGATGTAGCGCGATGGTACGTGGGCTAGGTGTCAGGGTCTTTTTGTTGTGATGTAGCGCGATGGTACGTGGGCTAGGTGTCAGGGTCTTTTTGTTGTGATGTGGCGCGATGGTACGTGGGCTAGGTGTCAGGGTCTTTTTGTTGTGATGTGGCGCGATGGTACGTGGGCTAGGTGTCAGGGTCTTTTTGTTGTGATGTGGCGCGATGGTACGTGGGCTAGGTGTCAGGGTCTTTTTGTTGTGATGTAGCGCGATGGTACGTGGGCTAGGTGTCAGGGTCTTTTTGTTGTGATGTAGCGCGATGGTACGTGGGCTAGGTGTCAGGGTCTTTTTGTTGTGATGTAGCGCGATGGTACGTTGGCTAGTTGTCAGGGTCTTTTTGTTGTGATGTAGCGCGATGGTACGTGGGCTAGGTGTCAGGGTCTTTTTGTTGTGATGTAGCGCGATGGTACGTGGACTAGGTGTCAGGGTCTTTTTGTTGTGATGTAGCGCGATGGTACGTGGGCTAGGTGTCAGGGTCTTTTTGTTGTGATGTAGCGCGATGGTACGTGGGCTAGGTGTCAGGGTCTTTTTGTTGTGATGTAGCGCGATGGTACGTGGGCTAGGTGTCAGGGTCTTTTTGTTGTGATGTGGCGCGATGGTACGTGGGCTAGGTGTCAGGGTCTTTTTGTTGTGTGCTACTGAAGGGAGGTTAGTCATAACGTGGACTGCAGTCAGTTGACACACACAGGAGTATCTTTTGACATGATGATGATGTTTTTTGGCAAGAGGAACAGGGTCTCCCGCCACGAACATATTCATTTCATCATCATTACATTTACATTTGAGTCAGTTAGCAGACACTCTTATCCACAGAGACTTAACGTTTGTGAAGGTGGGACAACCAGCCATAGTAAGAAAAAAGTGCAGTACGTCATGGTATGTACAGTGTGTGTGTGTGTGTGTGTGTGTGTGTGTGTGTGTGTGTGTGTGTGTGTGTGTGTGTGTGTGTGTGTGTGTGTGTGTGTGTGTGTGTGTGTGTGTGTCTTTGTTTGTGTGTGGATTAAATTTACATGGTTTTCCGTTTTCAATTGTATTAATGCAAAATTGGTCAAGTCTCTCTTGTTGTTTTGGCACGGGGGAGCAAAAGAGTTAAGAGAGGGAGAGAAAGAAAGGTAATTGGTTCCTGGTTTGGCTTGTAAATTCAACAGGTATGACACTTCATCCATAATCCTGATGGATGGTTAGTTAACAGGCAGAAAAGGCTGAAATTATTATTATTATTGTCAGCTATATTTGATGAATGTCTAGCATGTGTTATTGCACATGGCATAATAAATACATATATATGTATATGCATGTATATTATTGTCCTGTGACTGCACCTGGCTTTGAAATATTCACTTTAGAGAGTATATGTGTGTGTGTGTGTGTGTGTGTGTGTGTGTGTGTGTGTGTGTGTGTGTGTGTGTGTGTGTGTGTGTGTGTGTGTGTGTGTGTGTGTGTGTGTGTGTGTGTGTGTGTGTGTGTGTGTGAACCTCTGTGTGTGTGTGTGTGTAACCCGTTGGAAATGGCTAGCTAGTTAGCGGTGCGCACTAGTAGTGTTTCAATTGACGACGACCTTGAAATAGTTGCTTCCCTTGTTCTGAGTAATAGGTAACGATGCTTCATGGGAAACAGTTCAGAGGGTCCCTGGGACAAGCCCAGGTCGGGGCAAGGAGAAGGACAGACAGAAGGAAGTCCGTTACGTTGATGCTGTTAACCCAGAATACTCAGTTGGGCTCTGCCCAGCTGCTGGGGTTGCTGCGGAGAAGGAGGAGGTCAAAGGGGATGAGTGTGACCGGTGTGAAATGGCTAGCTAGTTAGAGGTGTACGCTAGTAGTGTTTCAATTGGTGAAGTCACTCACTCTGAGACCTTGAAGTATTTGGTTCCCTTGCTCTGTAAGGGCTGCAGCTGTTGTGGAGTGATAGATAGTGAATCTTATTGGATGACTGTTGTCGATGTGTTCAGAGGGTCCCTGGTTGAGCCCAGGTTGGGGCAAGGAGCGGGAGGGAAGCAATATTGTTATGTGTGTGTGTGTGTGTGTGTGTGTGTGTGTGTGTGTGTGTGTGTGTGTGTGTGTGTGTGTGTAGGGGGTGGGGGGTGATTGAGTAGGTTGATTGTCCAACACCAATTGTGTGTGTACACTACCGGTCAAAAGTTTTAGAACACATACTCATTCAAGGGTTTTTCTTTATTTTTACTATTTTCTACATTGTAGAATAAATAACACATATGGAGTCATGTAGTATCCAAAACAGTGTTAAACAAATCTAAATAGATTTGAGATTTGAGATTTTTCAAATAGCCACTTTGCCTTGATGACAGCTTGGCACACTCTTGGCATTCTCTCAACCAGCTTCGACCATGAAGGCCTGATTCACACAGTCTCCTCTGAAGAGTTGATGTTGAGATGTGTCTGTTACTTGAACTCTGTGAAGCATTTCTTTGGGCTGCAATTTCTGAGGCTGGTAACTCTAATGAACTTATCCTCTGCAGCAGCGGTAACTCTGGGCCTTCCATTCCTGTGGCGGTCCTCATGATAGCACTTGATGGTTTTGGAGACTGCATTTGAAGAATCTTTCAAAGTTCTTGAAATGTTCCATATTGACAGACCTTCATGTCTTGAAGTGATGATGGACTGTTGTTTCTCTTTGCTTATTTGAGCTGTTCTTGCCATAATATGGACTTGGTCTTTTACCAAATAGGGTTATCTTCTGTATATCACCCCTACCTTGTCACAACACAACTGATTGGCTCAAATGCATTAAGAAGGAAAGAAATTCCACAAATGAACTTATAAGAAGGCACACCTGTTAATTGAAATGCATTCCAGGTGACTACCTCGTGAAGCTGGTTGAGAGAATGCCAAAAGTGTGAAAAACTATCAAGGCAAAGGGTGGCTACAAATATTAAATATATTTTGATTTGTTTAACACTTTTTTGGTTACTACATGATTCCATATGTGTTATTTCATAGTTTTTATTTCTTCACTATTATTCTACAATGTAGAAAATAGTACAAATAAAGAAAAACCCTTCATTGAGTAGGTGTTCTAAAACTTTTGACCGGTAGTGTATGTGTGTGTGTGTGTGTGTGTATGTGAGTGTGTGTATGTGTGCAAGTGTTTAGGGGGACTGCTGACTGGAAAGGTTCAATCCCAATTCCGTCCCTTAGCCCTCCCTCTCCATTTTGCGAGATCCCACGAGCCGCGTAGATTCGGAGTAGTGTTCCAATTCAACTTTGAGCAAGGGGACTGAGCACAGCACCCCTGATGGGCCCCTGTGTTGAGGATCAGCGTGGCGGATGTGTTGTTACCTACCCTTACCACCTGGGGGCAGTCCGTCAGGAAGTCCAGGATCCAGCTGCAGAGGGAGGTGTTTAGTCCCAGGGTCCTTAGCTTATTGATGAGCTTTGAGGACACTATGGTGTTGAACGCTGAGCTGTAGTCAATGAATAGCATTCTCACATAGGTGTTCCTTTAGTCCAGGTGGGCAAAGGCAGTGTGGAGTGCAATGGAGATTGCATCATCTGTGGATCTGTTGGGGTGGTTTGCAAATTGGAGTGGGTCTAGGGTTTCTGGGATGATGGTGTTGATGTGGGCCATAACCAGCCTTTCAAAGCACTTCATGGCTACAGACGTGAGTGCTACGGGTCGGTAGTCATTTAGGCAGGTTACCTTAGTGATCTTGGGCACATGGACTATGGTGGTCTGCTTAAAACATGTTGGTATTACAGACTCGGACAGGGAGAGGTTGAAAATGTCAGTGAAGACACTTGCCAGTTGGTCAGCGCATGCTCGGAGTAAACGTCCTGGTAATCCGTCTGGCTCTGCGGCCTTGTGAATGTTGACCTGTTTAAAGGTCTTACTCACATCAGCTGCAGAGAGCATGATCACACAGTCTTCCAGATCAGCTGGTGCTCTCATGCATGTTTCAGTGTTATTTTCCTCGAAGCGAGCATAGAAGTAGTTTAGCTCGTCTGGTAGGCTCGTATCACTGGGAAGCTCTCAGCTGTGCTTCCCTTTGTAGTCTGTAATGGTTTGCAAGCCCTGCCACATCCGACAAGCGTCAGAGCCGGTGTAGTACGATTCGATCTTAGTCCTGTATTGACGCTTTGCCTGTTTGATGGTTTGTCGGAGGGCATAGCGGGATTTATTATTATAAGCTTTAGCGGCAGCTAGCCTTGAACGCTGCAGCTCTAGCCTTAGGTCAGAGCGGATGCTGCCTGTAATCCATGGTTTCTTGTTGGGGTATGTACGTACGGTCACTGTGGGGATGATGTCATCGATGCACTTATTGATGAAGCCAATGACTGATGTGGTGTACTCCTCAATGCCATCGGAGGAATCCCGGAACATATTCCAGTCTGTGCTAGCAAAACAGTCCTGTAGCTTAGCATCTGCTTCCTCTGAACACTTTTTTATTGATCTCGTCACTGGTGCTTCCTGCTTTCATTTTTGCTTGTAAGCAGGAATCAGGAGGATAGAATTATGGTCAGATTAGCCAAATGGAAGGTGAGGGAGAGCTTTGTATGTGTCTTTGTGTGTGGAGTATAGGTGGTCCAGAGTTCTTTTTCCTCTGGTTGCACAATTAAAATGCTGATAGAAATTTGGTAAAACGGATTTACGTTTCCCTGCATTAAAGTCCCCGAATACTAGGCGCGCTGCCAGCCTCTGACTGTGGTGGTATGTAAACAGCTACAAAGAATACAGATGAGAACTCTCTAATGGTAGGTAGTGTGGTCTACAGTTTACGGGCACATTGTTGTTCTGCTGTTCTCAGTTGTTGCTCATATGGTAGTAAGTACGTATTTGTCGCATGAGAAATATATGGAAACCTACTACTGTCGCCAGTACAGGCTTTGTGAAAAACACAAGGCTCGTGGTCAATGAAATGTGGTATCCATTGGCAGTTTCTGATGTGTGTGAGTGATGTAGTGATGTCCCATTCCCTAGGCCTTATTTAGCTCTCCACTAGTTGCTCTGTTATGAGTGCCACTCCCCCACCAAGGGACACTCAAAAATGAGGGCGGGGGGGGGGGGGTAATTGGGATTGAGCCATCACACGTGCAGCCCCTTGGTTGATCTCTATGCAGCCTGGCGGAAACATCATTATCAGAGATTTGCTGTCTGTGTTTGATATGATTGGACCTTGTCCTAATTGATTTACTTGTAACTGACTTGCCTTTTGTAATTACCCCTGAGGGGATAAATACAGTTTTATTGAATTGAAAGATGAATTTAGCATCAGAACTAGCATGGCTAATTAACCATTTAGCGTCAGCGCTAGCCTACAATGCTAGACTGTTCCGCTAGTCTTTTCTGCTAGCCTTCTCTGCTAGCCAGTGCTAGCCTTTCTGTTGGTTACATTCTACTAGCTGTTGGAAATAGTATATTTGAGCAGTGAGCAAACATGCATTTATCTTGTGTTTTTTTGCTTTGATGAGAATATAACGACATTGGAAACAGAGCACTTTGAATTAAGAAAGGATAAGAGTGATAAAAGGGGGAGCAGGGAGAGTGGAAGAAGGGAGGGAGGAGAAGGAAAAGTGGAAGAGCATACAAACGAAAGAGAGGAATCGGCCAGAGAAAATACAAGTTCATTTTGGGAAAGTATTGGCGAAAACAAGGGAAGAGAGGAGTGTGAGAGAGCCGAGAAAGTGAGCGAAAAGAATGAAGAGAGGAAACAATTGTCTTTGATATATGCAGACCTAGGCTTTGTCCCTAATGGCACCCTATTCCCTACATATTGCACTACTTTTGGCCAGAGCCCTATGGGGGCCCTAGTCAACAGTAGTGCACTTTGGGACAGATACTTAGTGTGTAGCAGAGGGGACAGCCTTGGCTCCTGTACAATACAGCTCCACTAGACTACAATAAAGGGCCTGTTAGTATGCAGCTACTGTAAGGGCCACCCTGCACTCTCCATCCATGGCCTCAGGGCAAGACCCTACACGCATGCTTACACAAACACATGCACGCATGCACAAACGCATGCATCTTATACACAAACACACACACACACAACCCCACACACAACCCCGGGTCAGGCTCCTTTATATTGAAACTGGTAGTGGATGACGTCAATTCCCCCCGGGCTTCATCCGTCCTCAGGCTTCTATCAGTACAACAAGAGGTTCATAAAGGGTGCGTCCCAAATGGAACCATGTTCCCTACATAGTACACAACTTTTGACAAGAGCCCTATGGGCTCTGGACAAAAGTAGTGCACTACTTAGGGAATAGGGTGCCGTTTGGGGAATCAAGTTACTCTAGATGGAACAGAGAGTCATCAAGTATATTCCACTCGTGTGCTTATTGTAGATACGCTATTACTGTAGTTTGTTCATCTGGATAAAGCTATTGATATTAGCCTGCAATTCAATAGCATACGTATGTAATTTATAAAGGGAAAGGTATTACTCTTTACTTGGAGATACATTGTGGTCAAGTACCTTGATGAAAGCAGTGATGAATGCATGGGGATGCAGACCAACTGTAGGAAGTAGAGGTCAGGCCGACACAAGTGGCACGATTCAGAGATGGGAGACCTTGTAGATGAATGGAATATAACAAATTGAAGATGATCATGTATACATATATATCTCACTTATATGACGTCGATTTCTTCGACATTTCCACCCCCCCTCCTTCTCCCTCCATCCTTCTAACCCCCCACTCTCTCTCTCTCCGTCAGGTACCCCAGAGAGTTTGGAGGAGAAGGAGCGTCAGCTTTCCACCATGATTGGCCAGCTCATCAGCCTGCGGGAGCAGCTCCTGGCGGCCCACGACGAGCAGAAGAAGATGGCCGTCTCACAGATGGAGAAGCAGAGGCAGCAAATGGAGCTGGCCCGTCAGCAGCAGGACCAGGTGTGAGGGGAGGGAGGGAGGGAGGGAGGGAGGGAGGGAGGGAGGGAGGGAGGGAGGGAGGGAGGGAGGGAGGGAGGGAGATTATGTTTGGACAAGTACTTGATTCCCATCACCCCATTACGAGACAACATTCCATCACAAAAGAAAAGTGAGTGTGGTTAATAGACAGATTTCTAAATTGGCCTGCTATTTAGCTGTTCAGACATGACGGGGTAATGACCTATATTGACGCCACTGAGAAGCCTTGCCTAAATGAATCCTGACACATGTTCGGTTGAGCGACGTCCCATAATGGACAGCCTGTAATTATATAAATACAAATATATATCAAATAACTTTTCAAAAATGGGGCAGCTGTTTTGTATTCTCGTTGAGTGAATATACACTCCGCTTTTGGATAATTGCAACTGTCTGTCACTGCCTAGGCTCCGCCCCTGGCGACAGGTAGTCAAGGAGGAGGCAGGCGTGTGTCAGTCAGGGTCGTAAACATGTCAATCTCACTGCTTCACTGTTGACTGATAGCGTCGCTTGAGCACGTGCTACTGCCAGTGTTGATTTGGGTTATATAACCCGCTATGTTCTCTCTTGTCACCCAATATTTCCGCCTTTGTCAAATTTTTGGACTCTCCCAGTCTCAGCCCTTTCCCCCCTGTTGCTTCTCATGTTTCTCACTGAAGTATCCCGTCTCTATCTTCTGTCACCCAATGTCAAAAATAAAGATTTGTTCAAGCTTAAATTCTCCTTCTTTCCCTTCATCTCATCCCTTTTGTCTCACTCTGTTCTGTCTGTCTTGTATGCCTAGTCTTGCTATGTTCAAACTCAAAACTCTCACCTTTTGCGTGTCACTCGGTATTTCATCTTTTGTCCACTCCAACACATCATTGACATCTCATCATTTTCTAATTGTTGTCTCATCCTTGTCTCACTCTGCTCTGTCTCCCCAGATTGCTATGTTCAAACTCGAAACCCAAGCTCTTAAAGGATGTTTGCGTGTTATTCCCTCTCTTCTGGCGTTTGTCAACGTCATTTTCTCACTCGTGTCTCATTTCTGCCTCACTCCTGCCCCTCCAGATTACGAGGCAGCAGCAGCAGCTCCTGCAGCAGCAGCATAAGATCAACGTTCTCCAGCAGCAGATACAGGTCAGTGCCCACTGCTTACTGTGGCCGCGCTCATTCTCTTCCATCTTAGTCATGTGTTCGTACGCACACACACACTTACACACACGTATGCATACACACATGCACGCACACACACATACACAGGCACGCGAATGTGTTCGCACACACACACACACACACACACACACACACACACACACACACACACACACACACACACACACACACACACACACACACACACGATGGCCCCTGTAATTGACCTGTTTATGGGATCAATTGCTGGGTCATTGATCATGCCTAGATCAATACACTATCCCTGGGGTTCCTACTACCGGCTTCTCTCTGCTACCTCTTCCGTTTATCAACATCTTTTTTCCTTCCTTTCTCCACACTTTCATTCCTCTAAATCACTCAATCATACTGGTCATCTATTTTTCTCTAGCTACTTGCTACCCCCCCCTCCCCCCCCGACCCCCGCCTCCCACTCCATGTCTCTCTCCTCTTTCACTCTCACCTATATCCACCTCTTATCTCCTTCATTCTCGTTCTTTCTATCGTAACGCGTGACAGAGTTCTCGCTCATATTCCCTCTTCACCAGACTATAACGGGTCCCACTGACCCGTCTTCACCGCTGGCGCTGACTGGTTGCAGAGACACTGACCCAGACAGTGAGCCATAGGGGAGCTTCTTCCCTCTCACACACCCCAGAAAAGGCTCAGCGTGGCTGGGGAAGGCAGTGAGCCAGGGCCCCTTGTGCTCTGCAGCTCTGGAGGTGTTCTGCTTTTAACAAGCCCCCCCCCCCTCTGCTTTTAATAAACCACAGATCTGAGTTCATTAGGACCGGCCCTCGACAGAGTCTGTGTGTGACAGTAAAACTACTAGTCTTTATGATCACATGGCCTCAATGTGTTCTTAGGCTACAGATTGTTTTGGTGTTGTTGAGAGAAGTAATGTTTTGGCATGTCTGCTGCTGTTAAGAAGTGCAAACATAATCGGCAGACCTCGGTTCAAATGCTGTTTCGAAATCTTTCAAACACTTTGAGCGTTTGCTTTAGTCTGGCTGGAGTGTCAAGTGGGTGGGGTTTTACACTTTTCATACTTTTCTATTGGTTCCATTGCAACAGGCAAGCTCAGTCAAGCACAGATAAATTATCTGAAATGATTTCAATTAGTATTTGAACCCATGTCTGGCACACAGTGCCTGTCAATGCATTGTAAATACTCTTAAACATGCTAAGTCCTTTTGAAAGAGCTATGTAAGCTTTGGCTGCTGTTTACAACAAATGCCCTTGTGTGTCTTGAACAGTGATTAGGAATAATCAATTATGATTATTATTATTATTATTGCTACCAGTTTATACCAATAGTGACTCTAGTGTAGTGTAATAGGGGATAACGAGTATAGGGGAATTACGTTCATTGACTTCTAACGCAATGCATTTCATACAAGCAGCGGCCGGTGCTTAGTTAGGAAATAAAAGCTTATTAGGGTCCATGAAAATCACTGTATAAAACGTGTCATTATTAGAAAGAACATGATTCTAATGGTAGGAGTAGGATTACTTCTATTCTCGAAGTAGCCTATATATGTATTATAATCTTAACTCCAGCTGTTGAACACAATGGCTTGAAATATGGATTCACTTTAGAGCCCGGCCGCTGGGGTCCTGGCTGTTTATGCAGTGTTGAAAGTGTTTTGGCCTTAAACATACAGGCAGCCCGGCACCACAAGAACAGTCAGTCTGCTTCTACTGATCGACTCCAGACCCGCTTCTTCTTCTAGGCTACCAGTGCTCTGAAGGGACTGACCAAGGGCTACTGTTTGGGGTTCATTCCCCGGCCTGCGTCCCAAATGGCACCCTCTTCCCTATATAGTGCACTACACAGGGGATAGGGGGTGCCATTTGGGACGCGGGCCCACACTGTACTTCTGGGGGAGACAGCGTTTCACAGCCTTTTGACGAGATCAACATGATCCTGTGTGTTAAACGACGTTCCCCGGGTTCATATCTGTACTTCCCAGATTGGAGTAAATTCAATGACCAAGTACTAAATCCCTAGCATTTTGGAGGAATGGAAATTACCCAACTTTTCCCTTTTCGTGAATCGAAAAGTACAACCGCTTACGTCGAAGTTGTTTTCCTTTCTCTGGTTGTAATGGAGTTTTTACCCGTCTTGCGCTTTATTGTGAGGGAGAGCCCAGTTCAAAGTGACACTGGTTTCCTGTCATGTGGTTTTTAAATGGCCTGTAGAAACAGCAGGGAACTTCCAAGGGTTAAAGGAAAGCTTCCGACAGCCTCATGGTGAAAGATTTAGTTACACACACACACACACACACACACACACACACACACACACACACACACACACACACACACACACACACACACACACGCACACACACACACACACACACACACACACACACACACACACACACACACACACACACACACACACACACACACACACACACACACACACACATACACGTACACGCACACACAGTGAGGGTGCCCCTTCCTTTGTTCGTCACGGTGGTTGACAGGCATGTGTCTTTGTTAAGTGAGGCCTTAATGTGTCTCATATTATCTTCATTTCCGCAGGGCCACAGAGGCAGGCCCAGACTACAGAGCCCGGGCAAAAGCTAACGGGCCTAATTAATGACTGCAAACCCACACTTCATTCTGTCCCCCTCAGTTCGTCAATTATCTCCTCTTGCTTTAATTTTTCTCGCTCACTTTTTTTCTCCTCATCCCTCCCTTGTTCTTCACCTCCTCTTGGAGGAAATGTATCTGCTCCTCACCTCCGCTCATTTGTTCCTCTTCTCGATGTTAAATGTTTTCCCATTGGCTTCTTCTTAGATTCCTTATCAAGCCCATTTTCCACTTTTTACCTCCACGCCTTCTCATCTCGCGCGTCGCGCTCACTTCGCTTTTCAAAGGGTTTTCTTTCTTCACCTTTTTTCATGTTCTATTTTACTTCCTCGTTCAGAGTTCTCTTTTCTCCCTTAAACCCGACCTTGTCCATTCTGCCCAGTAGTTAATGCCTTCGCTCTTTAACAATTAGGTATAAAATGTCTTGTTCAATAGCCAGTATAAGAATTGCTGGCGTGAGGGGAAGTCTGCATTGTTAGTCCACTAAAGTTGTGTTAAGACCTAATGGTACACACAAATGGCCAATGGATACCGCCTCAGCAAGCAGTACTGGACACAATGGCTCGGAAAGCCAGTGGCCAACTGTAATGTCGAAACAAATTCAGCAGCTATGGAAAATGGCAGGAATTAAAGTGTGAGCCATCATGGTGATTGGCTGGTAAGGGATTTGTCTGGAGCTAATGTTGCTGGCAATGCGCACAGAGGATATTTACACTTGTTAGGGAAATGAGTAACACACATTTGTTACACACACATACGCACATACACCATATTAGACAGCAGTGAGTTTCTTTGGGAAGAAACACCATTTCGGGTTGGATAAATATGATTTCAGATATAAACGTTTCACTGAATGGAGAAATGACCTCTGTGCTTACAGCGGTGTTTCCCAGTCCTGTTCCCGTGGAGCCGAAGGGGTGCTAACACACCTGATTGAAATGTGTAATCAAAGGCTTGATGATGATGATTTAAATCAGGTGTGTTAGTGCTAGAGCAAAAAAAAAGAAAAGAAGAAACGTGCGTCTCTTTGGGCCCCCTGGACCAGGAGTTGGAAACACCGACTAAGAATATGTTTTAAAAGCTGCTGATATGAATCTGTGGGTGTAAAGCATACAAACAGTAACTCTGCCTACCAGCCTAAACTAGACCCCCCCAAAAATGCAAACGGACAGGAATCTATCTCGCAGACACATATGCGTACTTCCTCTCTCTTTCTCCAACTCTCCCTCCCTGTTTCTTTCTCTTCATTTTTCTCACTCCCCCCCCCCCCCTCTCACGCATTCACACTCTCTCAGTCCCCAGCCTTACACACACACACACACACACACACACACACACACACACACACACACACACACACACACACACACACACACACACACACACACACACACACACACACACACACACACACACACACACACACACACACACACACATACCCGTTACTGCCCCTCGCCTCCCACCCGTTACACAGTAGGACCATTAATACCACGTATGAATGTGTGCATGTGTGTGTGTGTGTGTGTCTGGTGGGTAGTTGGGGAAGGGGGCCCTATGTTTTTCTTCTGGCTGGGGGAGAGCAGGCCAGTCCATTCATCCCTCTCCTAGCAGCTCTCTCTCCCCCCTAGAAGAAGGCCTGCGCTTTGTGTTTGCGCTGGTGGAGGGGAGTCTAGGCACTCCCAGTGGAACACAATGAATGGAGCATTTAGTCCCGCTTCCCCCCTCCACTTGGACACGCAGACTCGTTTTTCTTCTCCCGTCATTCTCGCCCTGGTCTCTCGGTGATGTCACAAGACGTGTGTGTGTGTGTGATGTGCTGTGTGTGTGTGTATGTGTCTTTGTGTCTGGGCCTCCTGTGTGTGCAGTGAGAGGGAACCTTATAGGGCCTTCCAAGAGATGGCAATCAAGAAAGGCGCTCCGCAGTCTTTGAGAGAAGCACACACACACACACACAGACACAGTCAAGGCCGGGTTGTTTGCGTCTGCTCTCGTGTTCACCAATGCTCTTTGAGTTCACACCCTGGAGACACACCACTCATTTAACACATTCAGCCACACATATTCCCCCATATATTCTCCACTAAGGTCAGATAATCAAAGAGTGTCACTGATTATTGAGAGAGAGAGAAGAGAGAAGAGAGAGGAGAGAGGAGAGAGGAGAGAGAGGAGAGAAGAGAGAGAGAGAGAGAGAGAGAGGAGAGAGGAGAGAGAGGAGAGAAGAGAGAGGAGAGAGGAGAGAGAGGAGAGAAGAGAGAGAGGAGAGAGAGGAGAGAAGAGAGAGAGAGAGAGAGAGAGAGAGAGAGAGAGAGAGCTGTGCATTCATATAGTTCTAATAGATTACTCAAAAGAGAAAACCCTCAGGCTTGTCTTTGATATGATCTAGTCGTCCATTCAATACCAACCTCATTACTTTAACTACTTTGATGCTAACTTAAACCCCCACTTTGAGAGCTTTCAGGGTCAGATAAAATAAACTACACACACACAGCATTATGTTGACTTTCCCAGGGAAACTGCAGTTTTTTTTTTCTCCATCCCAAGTTGATCCTTCACTCCTCTGCTCCTGTGTTTGTGTGAAGGTCTCTGTGTCATGCCCCCTCTGAACTCTACTCTACTCTGTGTGTGTGTGTGTGTGTGTGTGTGTGTGTGTGTGTGTGTGTGTGTGTGTGTGTGTGTGTGTGTGTGTGTGTGTGTGTGTGTGTGTGTGTGTGTGTGTGTGTGTGTGTGTGTGTGTGTGTGTGTGTGTGTGTGTGTGTGTGTGAAAGAGTGAAAATCCATGCGAGCGTAAGTGCCTACTCTCTTCCCCCCTCTCTCTCTGGAAGATATGAGCATGTGAATTGTGGGCAGTATGCTTTTTGGATGTGATGATAGTTCCACAGAATCAAAACACTCTTCTATCTTTCTCCCTATCCCCCCCCCTCTCTGTCTCTCTCCCTCCCCATCTGTCTCTTTCTCTCTCTATCTCTCTCCCTCCTCTCTATCTCTCTCCCTCCTCTCTGTCTCTCTCCCTCCTCTCTGTCTCTCCCCCTCCTCTGTCTCTCTCCCTCCTCTGTCTATCTCCCTCCTCTCTGTCTCTCTCCCTCCTCTCTATCTCTCTCCCTCCTCTCTATCTCTCTCCCTCCTCTCTGTCTCTCTCCCTCCTCTCTGTCTCTCTCCCTCCTCTCTATCTCTCTCCCTCCTCTCTGTCTCTCTCCCTCCCCATCTGTCTCTCTCCCTCCTCTCTGTCTCTCTCCCTCCTCTCTGTCTCTCTCCCTACCCATCTGTCTCTCTCTCTCTCCTCTCTCTCTCTCTCTCTCTCTCTCCTCTCTGTCTCTCTCCCTCCTCTCTATCTCTCTCCCTTCTCTCTGTCTCTCTCCCTCCTCTCTGGCTCTCTCCCTCCTCTCTCTCTCTCCCTCTCTGTCTCTCTCCATCCCCATCTGTTTCTCCCTCTCTCTCGCTCTGTCTCTCAATAACATTTCATTGCTTTATTGGCATAATAAATAATTATTGTATTGCCAAAGCGACAATGTTGAACAATTCAACATTGGAAACATAAACACACTAAGAAACATTTATTAGAAACAGAAACAGAAGAAGAAAAGACATATAGACATATTCATCAGAATAGTCATTAGTACAACAAAACTATTAAACTCTCTCTCTCTCTCGCTCTCTCAGGTGCAGGGTCACATGCCTCCTCTGATGATCCCAGTGTTTCCTCACGACCAGCGATCTATGGCGGCCGCTGCCGCACAGCAGGGCTTCCTCTTCCCACCGAACATGTCCTACAAGCCAGGTACACATGCAGACACACACACACACACACACACACACACACACACACACACACACACACACACACACACACACACACACACACTCACAGACATTTAAATAAACATACATACAAATGAAATATTTCCGTTCTATGTGTTTGTTTCAAGTTAAGATGTGGCCCTTAGTCTCTCTCTCTCTCTCTCTCTCTCTCTCTCTCTCTCTCTCTCTCTCTCTCTCTCTCTCTCTCTCTCTCTCTCTCTCTCTCTCTCTCTCTCTCTCTCTCTCTCTCTCTCTCTCTCTCTCTCTCTCTCTCTCTCTCTCTCTCTCTCTGTTGTCCTCCTGCAGTATTTCACACTCTTTCTCCGTATCTTGCTTCTACTTCTGTTACCCATGAGATCAGCAGAAACCTGTGTGAGACAAAGTCCTGCCAGGATTCTGACCCCCACACAAACTTCCTACACGTTGAACAGCCCAGCATGCATCCCACACCTCTTTATAGTTCTTTACAGGGCCCATAAGCAGTGCACTATAATAGGGAATAGTGTGCCATTTGGGACGCACAGGTGTTAGTCATCCTTGTCTCCCCTAATGAAGTGTGTCACGTCGGGAATGCTGTTTTTTTTTTATATGGCGATATATCGCTGTCAAAATGTTGTGAATGAATGAACAGTGATTCACAAAAGAAATGGCGTGTGGTAGCAGTGGCGTTGTCTGTGAATCGTTATTCATTAACTCACAACACTTTGACATAGTTTCAACCAAGAAATGTTCACTTCCTGCTTGGTCATTTAAGGAACAATAGATTGGCTATAGCGAACTGGAATGCTGCTGTTTATGATGCGCTGAAAGCATGTCAGTTACACAAGTTACACACACACACACACACACACACACACACACACACACACACACACACACACACACACACACACACACACACACACACACACACACACACACACACACACACCACAGACTCCCTCTCTCTGGAGTACATGGTATTCCCAAGGCAGTATTCTAGTCACCACCTGCTTTCTATTTTCTACTCTTCCTTTTCCACATTCCATTCTTTCACACATTCCAAGCCCAGGATTTGTCCCGAATGGCACCCTATTCCCTATATAATGCATTACTTTACTGTAAGACTTATAGGGCACTATGTAGGCAATTGGGGTGCTATTTTGGGACGCAGATCTAGATACTGCACACGCATACAGATGTGGGTTCTTAATTTGACCAGTTACGTCACAGGTGTAAAATAATCCCATCAGCAGGAGGATATGATTATCTTCAATCAAAGTGCTAGTTTCTAACAGGAAATTAGTTTGAGGCTTTAGTAGGCTATAGTTTAGCTGCTGAGATCTAGTGAAAGAAATAGAACAACGGATTTTCCGTGAAGACACAAGGTTCTTTTGAATTTCCTGCGGGGCAGGAAAATTCTCTGCGACAACAGAGTGATCAAATTAAGACACTACACCTGTACAGAAGTTACTCAACAACATGTTAATGAATAGTTCAGGGGTCATCGACTAGATTCAGCCGCGGACGGTCGGGGGGCCGGAATGTAATTGCAAATAATTAATAGACTGCAAATGGACCGCAAGAAGCGCCAACAGATATTTGAGGAAAACATAATCATTTTGAACCGTGCTTGTGTAGACGATCACGTGTCTCTCTATTATGCGTGGGAATGCTTGGGAACAGATTTCCAAAATGTAAATCACTTGGAGCTGATTTCCTGGTGTTTCTACAGCAAATATGTATGGGTTTTTTGGTCAGGAAATTTGGGGGCCAAATAAAACCACCACCGCCAGTTGGGGAACCCTGGAATAATTTATGGGGCTCAAAATAATACATTCTAGCATTTTTTGAGTACTCTTATAAAACTTAGCGCGAGAACATAAGACGTCTTTGAGAGAGGAGATGAAATAAAAAATGAAGAGGGGGGTGGTCTGTGGTTATCTTTTTTTTGTTACAGTATTTTTATTTTATTTTTGTTGTGGAGGAACTAGACATTAGGAAAAGCACCTACAGGAATGCCCCTTAAGAGTCAAACAAAAAAAGAACAAACAAACAAACAAAGAGAGAAAGAACCAGAGTGAGCAAATAAGTCTGGAGGGGGGAGGGGTGCAGGCTTGCTCTCGGTGTGGTAAACTCCCATGTATCATCCCGTGCTGAATGTTGTCGTTGTCTCTCCCCTCCTGACAGGTGACAACTACCCCATGCAGTTCATTCCATCCACAATGGCAGCTGCAGCCGCTTCAGGACTGAGCCCGCTTCATCAGGTAGGCCCATGTGCTGCTCCAGTGAAACGTTTCCCGTAGGTACACATCTAGGATCAGCTTCCCCACCCCCCAATCCTATCCTTAACCATTAGTGGGGGGGAAATGCAAAACTGACCCAAGATCAGCATCTAAGGGCAACTTCACCCTACACCCCCATGTGCTGCTCCAACAAAGGAAAGATGCTGATATGCTAACAAGCATTTAAAGTACCAGATTTAGGCCTACCAAATATCTGCACCAGGTGCAAAGTTGTAACCATATTTTATTTAATTTTTTATTTTAAAATGTCCTTCTAGAGGGTAGATCCCAATAAGCCAATGTTATTATCAGTTTGTTAAACAGTCGAACCCTAACGAACTAACTCGGCATTAGCAACAATGTGAACTAATCAACCCCCTATAGACTCCCGTGTTTACCAAGCCTATAGACTCACGCTATTAATCTCACCACTTCCCTTATCCGATACATGTCGGCAGAGTCAAACAAAGACCAATATGATAAATCACTTTGGTATTCCAAGTTCCAACCCACCAGCACAGCACCTGGCCTAAGCAATTCATCATCTTTTTATTGGTGCTTGACACCTGTGGTTAGCAATTGGCACGTATAGATAATAGCTATCATAGAACATGGCTACAAAGAAGAAGAAAAACAAGAAAGTCTTCCTCTCTCAGGTCAGGCTTCCTATGTAGCTCTGCCGCCTGAGAGACGAGTCACAGTGAGGATACAGTGAGATGACAGCGAGACATGGCGACAAAGAGACATCATGTGATACAATGGGACACAGCAAGACACTTTGAGACACAGAGAGACACAGTGAGACATATTGAGGCACAGAGACACAAAGGTTGTGTTTACACAGGCAGCCCAATTCTGATCTTTTTCCCATTAATTGGTTTTTTGAGCAATTACATCAGATCTGTTCACATCAGATCTTTTTCAGGGCTGTATTGGGCTGACTGTGTAAACGCAGCCAGAGAGACAAATTGACACACCGTGAAATGAAAGATAGACACTGTGAGATGAAAAAGACACACAGCGAGATACAGAGAGACACACAGACGATAGGTAACTAGGCCTCAACAGCTCCATTTGTCATAACAATATGAAACAGTTTCTACAACGTTGAGAAGAATCTTGTGTTTTTACTCTTATCGTAGTGTTCGAGAGTCAAAGAGCTGCGGCTGAATGTGTGTCCGTGTCATTGTCTACTATGTATCAGGGACAAATGTAAGCATACATCAGCTGGAATGAAAGCTGGCTACAATGAAAGAAAGTCAGCCCAATTCTGATATTTCTTCCACTAATTGCTCTTTGGACCAATCAAATCAGCCCTGAAAAAGATCTGATTTGATTTGGTCAAAAGAAAGAAAGAAAGAAAAGAGGAATACCAAATCCATTACTCTCCTATAAAGTGATGATTCTATTTAAAACTCGTTAAAGATGGAAGACAAGATCTGATCTCCACATCTCTTGCCTTCCACGCCCTTTATTGATTTTACCGCAACAACAAGTTGCACTTATGGTAAAGTCATAGGAAGGAAACTAGAATACAGCTGATTCACTAATCGTATTTCCTCATTCATGACCTGCACAACAAGCTGCAGAATGTTTTAGGAGCCAGGGGTATGCATCCCAAGTGGCACCCTTTTTTTTATATATATAGTGCACTACTTTTGACCAGGGCCCATAGGGTTCACGTCGAAAGTAGTGCACTATATAGGGAATAGAGTGCCATTTGGGATGCAAACCTAAATGTCCCCTTGCCATCGTGGGAACGTCGTCATACAATTGTTTCCAGTCCTGGTCGGTGTCTCGCGTCTGCGGTCTAGTTCAATCGAAGAGTAATGTGAGTGCAATGTAGTTGCTTTGCAAACGTTCTTGTTGTCGTCACGAGACGTCGTGTTTGCTGGTTTTTGTGTCCTACCGTATGTGATTTACACACGCATGCACGTGCGCACGCACGCACGCACGCACACACACACACACACACACACACACACACACACACACACACACACACACACACACACACACACACACACCAGGAAGTGTTTCATTTAGCCTTTCCTTAGTTAGTGTCAGGCAGACAGGCAGTCCATTTTCCCCGTTTTCTCCTTGCTAACCTGCTGAAAAAGACAAAACCCCATTTGTTTTCCTGATCAATAGAACCTTAGCTAGCTAAGGGGATTCTCCCACTCCCCCTAGGGGCAGATCTAGGATCCATGTAGTCTTATTCGTTATTATCTAAAAGGTACAAATGATCCTAGATCAGCACTACTCAGCCCTCAGATTCAAATCTATAAAGCACAATAACATGCCTTTCTCTTAGCGTATTATTTCACTAACCTGCCTATCAAAACCAGCATTGATGGAGGAAAATGACACTCATCATTTAGTTTCAGTCAAATTAGCACTAACTGCCAGAGCTTCTGTCCAATAATCAGGCAGCGAGGGGTCTTTTTGAAGACTGTTTGTCAATTTGTAATTTAGAAAATCACTGCATTGTCTTTCCTCAGGGTTTACTGAAAAGCGAGAGGTCCGTTTGGCTTTGTTTACGTTGCACATTGGCTTTTAGCCGGCCATCGATCCCACAGTGTTTTTCTTTCCGGGAAAAGGTAGAAAAAGGCCTGTTTTTTACGCTTTCGTTTTAGACAGTTCTTTAAACGGCATTATGCCAATTGGCAAGGATAGGGTCGATGTCAGGTAAACAATAGTCAAATTGTACATTTACAAGACTCAATGTGGCTACGAATGACTGTGGCAATCTACACTGTTTGACTCACTAGTTACAGTCGACTATGGCCGTGTTTGTCAGATCTACAGTGCATTCGTAAAGTATTCAGACCCCTTGACTTTTTCCAAATGTTGTTGTGTTACAGCCTTGTTTTTCTCATCAATCTACACACAATACGCCATAATGACAAAGAAAAAACAGGTTTTTAGAAGAAGAAAAGTATAATTTAAAAAAATTAACTATTCAGACCCTTTACTCAGTACATTGTTGAAGCACCTTTTGCAGCGATTAAAGCCTCGAGTCTTCTTGGGTATGATGCTACTAGCTTGGCACACCTGTATTTGGGGAGTTTATCCCATTCTTCTTTACAGAGCCTCTCAAGCTCTGTCAGGTTGGGTGGGGAGTGTCACTGCACAGCTATTTTCAGGTCTCTCCAGAGATGTTCGATCAGGTTCAAATCAGGGCTCTGGCTGGGCCACTCAAGTACATTCAGAGACTTGTCCCAAAGCCACTCCTGCGTTGTCTTGGCTGTGTGCTTAAGGTCGTTGTCCTGTTTGAAGGTGAACATTTGCCCAGTCTAAGGTCTTGAGCGCTCTGGAGCAGGTTTTCATCAAGGATCTCTCTGTACTTTGCTCCATTCATCTTTCCCCAATCATGACTAGTCTCCCAGTACCTGCCGCTGAAAAACATCCCCACAGCATGATGCTGCCACCGCCATGCTTCACTGTAGGCATGGTGCCAGGTTTCCTCCAGATGTGACGCTTGACATTCAGGCCAAAGACTTCAATTGGTTTCATCAGACCAGAGAATCATGTTTTTCATGGTCTGAGAGTCTTTAGGTGCCTTTTGGCAAACTACAAGCGGGCTGTCATGTGGCTTTTACTGAGGAGTGGCTTCCGTCTGGCCACTTTACCAAAAAGGCCTGATTGGTGGAGTGCTGCAGAGATGGTTGTCCTTCTGGAAGGTTCTCCCCATCTCCACAGAGGAACTCTGGAGCACTGTCAGAGTGACCATCGGGTTCTTGGTCACCTCCCTGACCAAGGCCCTTCTCCCTCGATTGCTCAGTTTGGCTGGGTGGCCAGCTCTAGGAAGAGTCTTGGTGGTTCCAAACTTCTTCCATTTAAGAATGATGGAGGCCACTGTGTTCTTGGAGACCTTCAATGCTTCAGAAATGTTTTGGTAGCCTTCCCCAGATCTGTGCCTCAACACAATCCTGTCTCGGAGCTCTACGGACTATTTCTTCGACCTCATGGCTTGGTTTTTGCTCTCACATGCACTGTGTGACCTTATATAGAGAGGTGGACTTCAATCAAGTTATAGAAACATCTCAAGGATGATCAATGGAAACAGGATGCACCTGAGCTCAGCTTCGAGTCTCATAGCAAAGGGTCTGAATAGTTATGTAAATAAGCTATTTCTGTTTTTATTTGTAATAAATGTGCAATTTATTTCAATTCATTTTCGAATAAGGCTGTAACGTAACAAAATGTAGAGGAAGGGGTCTGAATACTTTCTGAATGCACTGTATGTGTGAAGCTCTTGTCTGATGTTGTTTTGGCAGCCATATTTAAAGGGGCGGGGCATTCCTGTTTAAGTTTGTGTGGGTGTGAGTGTACTTGGGTATAGAGGCCCATAACTCAGACTTCCGGTGTCTAACTGTCTTACTCATTCCCATACATAATTCTTGCTTAGTTGAGAGCGAGACAGTGTGTGTGTTTGTGCATGTGCATGGGCCTCCGAGACATTCCGCGTCGATACCTCAACCCCAGCTCTCCTCTCCTCCCCAGTCGTATGAACAGCAGCCATGCACCGCGGCGAGTAACGCTTGCGGCCACTAATGATTGACGTGTGAGGCCCCACCAGTCATTCAAAGCACATTCTTGCGCAGATCTCATATCGCCAGAGGCCCGGGCGCTCCTCGTACGCTCCAAGGAAAATAAGCGGCGTGACATCAGGGCTTTGTTTCATTGCGGCGAGGGCACCTTCTGTTTGTGTTTAATATCGGCTTGGGAGTGGGCCGTCCAACTCACTGCCTGAACCCCAGAATAAGACGGCGCGGCGGTCCTCCGCTCCGCTGCGGTGGGTCTCGTGTGTCTGCCGCCCTCCTCCCGGACCTCAGAGCTCCCAGGAGGCCTAGCAGTTTATACTGAAGTGAAATTAGATCTCACAACACTGGGGCCATGAGAGACTGGGGAGAGAGGAAGGAGAGGGGTGGGGGGAGCGGAGAGTGGGGCGGGGAGAGGAGTGAGGGAGGGGGGAGAGGAGAGATGAGTGGAGAAAGGGGAGATTGGAGAAGAGAAGATACAAGAGAGAAGGAGAGAGAACATAAAATGAAAGAAGAGTGGTGAAAGGGAGAGCTTAGAGGAGAGGAGGAGGTAGGGAGGAGAGTGAGGCAGGCCAAGTTTTACTGAACACAAGCCATGTCTGGGTGGTTTTCCTGCAGGATTGGGGCTTTGATATGTTGTCAAGTCCTCAGACGGAGGTTGACAGCGGTTTCAGGCAGTGGTCAGGGCTTTGATTCAGACTGCTGGACCTCAGACAGAGACTCTGTGTTTCTCTTTGCTAGATAGTTTAAAAAAAAATATTTACCAAGTGTCTTCGACCTAATTGAGGTTGATTCTCAAGAGTTATTCTGTGAAGAGTAAGAAATATATATACATATGTACTCTGACATTTAACTTTTAAGCATTTCTCTGACTTGAAGTTTTGAGGAACACTCAAAACCTCAAACTGGATCCAAGTGTTGATATGAATCAATACGCAAGCCCCTCTGTTGCAAGCATCTGCGTCGTAGATAGATTTGAGTTCAATGTGCTTTCTCTGGAACCCAACCTTGGTAAACAAACATATTCCTCCAACAATGTTCACAGTTATCTTTTTCATTCTAGCTTCAACCCGATCAACTAAAGACAAGTGCTCTGTGTTTTCTCTCAGAATTGTGTTTGTGTGTGTGTGTGTGTGTGTGTGTGTGTGTGTGTGTGTGTGTGTGTGTGTGTGTGTGTGTGTGTGTGTGTGTGTGTGTGTGTGTGTGTGTGTGTGTGTGTGTGTGTGTGTGTGTGTGTGATGTGTGTGTGTGGTTGGCTCTGACACACACATCACATTGTAGACAGGAGCTTTGCCAAGCAGGGATAAGAAAACGATACACTGAGTCATAAGAAGAGAGGAGGCGGGAAGTAAGTGTCCGACTAGCGGCTGGCTGCTGATGTTAATAACTTGTCGGTTTCCCTATTTCCTCCCTTTGTAGCAGCTGTACGCCGCCCAGCTGGCCAGCATGCAGATCTCGCCCGGAGCCAAAATGGCCTCCCTGCCGCAGCCTCAAAACTCCTCAGGCCCCCTCTCGCCCTCTGCCTTGAAGAGTAAGAAGAGAGCATCGAGTCCTGTCACTCACATTAAGGTGAGCTGTCCCTTTATGCTTGACTTTGTGTGTTTGGTTTTGGACCTTGGTTATCTATGAATCACTGACTACAGCAATGATTCAAGTGAAAGGGAATGACCATGCATGCGCTCATACGGAGACACACAGACACACGCTCATGGAGTCATTGGCACTGGCTGCTGCTTGGCATGGGCTCAGACCTCTTCACTGGAGCGAGCGCGAGACCATACTCGTAATCTTGACTCGACGAGGCAATAATGGGAGCCATGTGTCTATGTGGGGTCGCTGCAACCAGCATTACAATAGACCGGAGTCAGAACTCACCGCAGCTGTACAGTAGTACTCTGGCCTTGGAACGGCCACCCTTCCCTAACCCCTTTCCACTCTCGCTAACGCCCCCACTGGCATCCCACCCGTCCCCCCAGCCTCCCAAATCACGTTCCTTCTTCTCTCCTCAAGACCGGTTTCAAATTAAATCCATGTTTGTTAGCGTACCCTTCACCACACAAGAGGCTTCTTCTTTTACAGTTGTTGTTCCCTTCCAGGGATTTCTCACAAACTCAATGTGAGGCGATGTGGTCATGAACCTTTGATTAGGAAAGAGAGGATAAGACACCACAACAAAATTCCCATTGGCTTTTTTCAACAGAACTGGATGATGAGATAGTTAAGGGACTTTTCAATTTGAGCGCTGGAGTGGTGAACAGTACGGCCCTGTATTTTTGATCGAATTGATCAAATGTATTTATAAATGGCCACAACCTGAGAGGGGGGATAATTGAGTAAAGACCTGATCAAGTAGCAATCTGAGGTTGAAAGCATAGCTGTGTGGCCTTATTTTTCCCATCCTCTGAAAAATGTGCTGTCCCAACACAGTGCCCTGGGGAACACCACAAAAGGCTTAAAGCACTCTAAAACACATTATACACACTCTCCAACCAACAACCAAGTTTTTCACCAGGTCTTCACTTAAAGCAGTTTGTCAAAGTACCTTCATAACACCGTCAAGGTAATTGTGCTTTCCCATGTAACAGGTCCATGGTGTGTTTTCAGCCTTCGCTTACCCCTGTGCCCACTTTCTTCTGTCTTCCCCAGGAGGAAGGATCGACACAGCCCCTGAATCTCTCAGCCCGACCCAAGACTGGCGAGCCCCACCACTCCCCATCCTTGCCGTCACACAGCCTGTACCCTGGCAACAAGAGCAGGCCCATCAGCATGGGGAAGAGGCGCATCCCCAGCCCCCTCTCCAACATGGGCAGGGGCTCACTGGGTGGGTGCAGTGAACACACACATGCATGCGCAATCACTCACATTGGGTACACATGTAAATGCACACAAACCCCTTCACACTGCACACAAGCAGTCCTAGCATCCTTCGCCAGTTCAAGCCACGAGATTTCAACCCCAAAGGAGACCTGTTTTTTCTTTACGAGAGTCCAAAGCCCTGTATTTAGCCCCCCTGAAAGACCCAGTTAGCGGAAGCAGTGAAACCCAGCACATGTTATTTGGTTTCAAGAGACTTCCTCACATCATTGTCTGCCCTGTAACATAAACTGTTATGCTCTACCTCTGCTATCTGTGATTAAGCCCAATCTAAAGCCTCTCATTACGGTGAAACTATTTTGCTAGCTCTTCTAGAGCTGCTTCACTCGTGTTTCCTTCCTATGTGCTATTTCTCGCCTTTTTTGAATGGCCACCCGTTAGAAAAGGA
Organism: Salvelinus alpinus; assembly: GCF_045679555.1. Lineage (NCBI taxonomy): Eukaryota > Metazoa > Chordata > Actinopteri > Salmoniformes > Salmonidae > Salvelinus > Salvelinus alpinus. Next base: position 51,930,531 of record NC_092094.1, on the reverse strand, counting down.
AGGCGACGGAAAGTTTGCACCCCACGTTATTGTTTAACCCCAAAAAATCCCTAGCCTCAACCACCTAGGCACATGTGTACATCTGAAAGAGCCGGATATGTAAAAGCGATATGGTAACAGCTCCACCTCACCTTCTGATAGTCGAGGCACAGTATTCACAATATTGCTCTCTACGCATGTCTCAAGAGTAGGAGCTACGGTAGGTGTCCATTTGGAATCAGAAGTTTTTCCTGTGAGTTCACGTACAGCAATCAGACCACTGACGGGGCTCAATGTTTCCCGCCCACAGACATCCTGTCTAGCCTGAACTCCACGCCACTGTTTGGGGACCAGGATGCGGTGATGAACGCCATCCAGGAGGCGAGGAAGATGAGGGAGCAGATCCAGAGAGAACAGCTTCATCACCAGCAGCAAAGCCTGGAGGCCAAGCTCACGGCCCTGAGCGGCATGAGTTTCAGCAATGGCAGCAAGGTCAGAGTCACGACACCGATAAAGACGCACGCACACACACAAGCACACACACACACACACTAGCTACCATCTAATTAGCACTATTAGCCTCACAATGCAGACAGAAGCCTGAACAATGTACACGTGTCTTCTCACGTGCGCCACTGTAACGTCATTCTCTGGTTGACACAGGGCAAGCCGAATTCTGTCATTCTGTCACTTTCTCCTCTCAATTCATGCATGTACTGTGAAGGGGAACTTGTTTTGTCTGCTTTTTTTGCTCTGGAACCCTGGCCAGTGCTCTTGAGATCCTCTCTTCTTTCATGTCCACATGGCCACCCAGAAGCCGACTGCTTTGAACAGCCAGCAGCTGGGCCGCGTGTGTGTGTGTGTCTGTGTGTGCGTGTGTGTGTGTGTGTGTGTGTGTGTGCCTGTGCATGTCTGAGTGTGTGTATGTGTGTGAAGCAGGGGTGGGGGGGGGGGCGTTGAGTCCAGCAGCACCTCTTGGCCCCCCCGCCCCCCAATCCTACACCCACGGGGAACCCCATGTTAAAAAAATATCTTCAAAAATATCAATCATATCTGTCAATCATGGGACAGGAGCAAGGGAAAATACATTTTGAAGAGAGGAAATGATCCTGCCGTCTTCCGAAGGGATTGATTGATCTCCATGTTGGCAGAGAGGAAGGAGGAAAGCAAAGATGAATCATGAATATTTCAGCGATGGATACTTTGAACCCCTTCTCCCACAGCCCCAACTAGGCCAAGCTTAATGTACATATTCAACTAGGATATCTGCTTTTGATTGGGAGTTGTTTGTTTCGCATTAAGTGGTTAAAAACATTCAAAGTGGTGAGAAATATTCTGCTATTTCTCCGTGTTTTGAATGTGTTTTTTTTGTAGATGGGTTTACATGATCCTAATCGAAACGTCTAAATGTATCAATTATCTTAAAAGGTCCAATGCAGCCATTTTTATCTCAATATCAAATCATTTCTGGGTGACAATTAAGTACCTTTCTGTGATTGTTTTCAATTAAAATGGTAATAAAATAAAATGGCTTCTTAGCAAAGAGCAATTCTCAAGCAAGAATTTAGCGATGACTGGTCTGAGTGGGGAGGGGAAAACAGAATCTAGCTCTTATTGGCAGAGAGGTTTGGAATTCTCTTTCTTATTGGTCTATTAATTATGGTAAATTATTGGTCACCGGGCAGGCCAAAACTCCATCCCAACAAACAGCTCTTACACTAAAATGGCATTATCATAATGTTTTTTACATTTTACAGTATTATCCCAACCTCATAGTGTGGAAATATACAGTACCGGTCAAAAACACAGGACAATCACATTTTTGACTGTACTGGGCCTTTAAATGATCAAATGAAGCTTGGTTTATTGTGAACAACAGGTTTTTAGGTGAGTTTCTTGTGCATTTCTCTGTTCCGCTCTCACATGTACCAACACTATATTTTCCGATTTTATAAGAACATACCTTAGAGATGCAGCAATTTACTTTATGGCTTCATACCTTCTAATAAAACGCTCATTTGGAATCCCTCAAAGTAATTGTTTCCGGTTCTAAAACACGGCAGGCCAGTGTTTGTAGTTCAGTGTTATTCGTTACCTAACAACAGTTCCTCGAGTGTGCTTTTCTTAGCTTTAAAAGTATCCTTTTTCTGTAAAAGGGAGCATTTTTTTAGCCACTCATAGGATTATATCTGTCTTAGTCAATTCATGACTCACCTCCTCCATTCTGCAAAATTGTACCACTGTACAATTAAATGGAGATGCTACACTCATGTATTTCCGTCTGAGCGTCATGCTTTCTTGAAAAGCATTTTCTAGCAATATTTGTTGCTATTTTGGGGACATTGTATAGACATTCTTTAGATGGGCATTAGATTAGACAGTCTGAAACTACTGAAACACGTGATCCACCTCTGACCTCAGCTATAAGGGAATGAGTGAGGTATCCACACAGATGAATGGGTTCTTATGCCACACCTTGGGTTGGAGAGAGTGTGTGGCGTAACTTTATATGAAGCTATGCTGATGGTGTCTGTGTCTGTATGCATGCATGTGCTGGCCGTCTCCTTAGTCATCCTTCAATTCTTACCACAGTTCCAACTTCGCTATACATTCTACTACTGAAAGTGATCCAGGACTCGTTCTGTTGCTGGTTGTCTTTGTCTCCAGTTCTGTGTCCTGGCACTGTAATGTCATTATAGCTCCCCTTGTTCACAGACGCTATAGCGCCGTCCAGCAAGTGGCCTTGTGGAGTATCGCGTTACGCTTATGCTGCTTCCAACAGGGCCCGTGGCTGCCAAGCAAGCACACTGAAATAGCACTGAGTGTAAGTGGGTGGGTGTCGTGTGTGTGAGAGAGAGACTGTGTGTGTGATACTGTGTGTGTGTGTGTGTGTGTGTGTGTGTGTGTGTGTGTGTGTGTGTGTGTGTGTGTGTGTGTGTGTGTGTGTGTGTGTGTGTGTGTGTGTGTGTGTGTGTGTGTGTGTGTGTGTGTGAGAGAGAGAGACTGTGTGTGTGTGACTGTGTGTGTGACACTGTGTGTTACACTGGGTGTGTTACACTGTGTGTGAGAGAGAAACTGTGTGTTACACCGTGTGTGAGAGAGAAACTGTGTGTTATACTGTGTGTGTGTGTGTGTGTGTGTGTGTGTGAGAGAGAGAGACTGTGTGTGTGTGAGAGAGAGACTGTGTGTGTGAGAGAGAGAGACTGGGGTGTGTGTGTGTGTGTGTGTGTGTGTGTGTGTGTGTGTGTGTGTGTGTGTGTGTGTGTGTGTGTGTGTGTGTGTGTGTGTGTGTGTGTGTGTGTGTGTGTGTGTGTGTGTGTGTGTGTGTGTGTGTGTGTGTGCGGCGTAAGTTTAGGCCAGTTTTGAGCAAGCGAACTGCCCTTGCGTAGAGCGTTAATGCGTCCTACTCAGGAGAAGACTAGTGCTTTATTTGAATGCCCCTGTCACTAAACCCACTTAACTCTGCCGGTAGTTGACATCAGCTGTCGGGACTACTCAACTACGTCACACCAGCTCTTTTGTGTGCCACACTGCAGGGAAAGGAGGGAAGGTTGAGGAGAACACTAGAATGTGGATGCATTGAGTCAAGTCAGGCCAGTCACCACACAGCCGTCTCTTTTGCCTGTCGTGCTATTCACAGGGTGTTATGGCGCGCGTTGTCATTGGTAGGATGCGTCTAATCGTTTTTTTGAGCTAAGTCATGTGTAAGTACTTTTGCGTTAGCGTTGATGTTCAAATTCAAGGCCTATAAATGCAGTGCCCTCCGTAATTAATTGGACAGTGACACGTTTTTAGTTGTTTTTTTGCCTCTGTACTCCAGCACTTTGGATTTGAAATGATAAAATGACTATGAGGTTAAAGTGCATTTCTAGTAGACACAAAATCATCTGAAAAATAACCAAAACAAACAGGAAATGCATCCAACGAGTTTGTAGAGTCACAAGCTTGATGTAGTCATTGCGTGCTAGGAATATGGGACCAAATACTTTACTTTTGACTACTTTAATATTCATATAAGTGAATTTGTCCCAATACTTTTGGTCCCCTAAAATGGTGGGGGGGGGCTTATGTACAAAAAGTGCTGTAATTTCGAAACGGTTCACCCGATATGGATGAAAGTACCCTCAACTGAAAGCTGCCAGTTTGCACTTTAACCTCATAGTCACTGTATAATTTCAAATCCAAAGTGCTGGAGTACAGAGCTAAAACAACAACAAAATTGTCACGGTCCAAATAATTATGGAGGGCACTGCATTTATACAGCACTATGTGTTCTATTTTTTAAATAGGGTGGGCGTGAGCTCCTTCAGTTTCAGTGGGCAACAGGGCAAGGCGTCTGTATTGAGAGATGACAGGCAGAGTGAAGGACAGAGGGAGAAGGGAGAGGAGGAGTAGGAGAGAGGGAGGGGTGCTTCACTGCTCCTTCAGTTTCAGTGTACTACAGGGCAAGGCGTCTGTATTGAGAGATGACAGGCAGAGTGAGGGAGGAGGGCAGTAAAGAGGGAGAGAAGGAGGAGTGAGGGATTTCACTGCTCCTGGAGGAGGCAGTTAACATTTGTGGGTCGGTTAGAGCAGGGTTTGCCTGTATGTGTCGCCGCGGTAATGAGCTCAACACGACGCTGATAAAACTGCTCGGCCGGCGCGGTGTTTATAGGGCTGCCATAGCAACCCGTTGAAACATGTGCCCAGGAGAGCCTAGCCAATAGAGGAGCTCTGTGTGTCTTTAAGTCGGGATAGATCGAGGTGAATGTTGGACAAGCCTCAGTCCCGTAAAGTAACACTAGAATCTTTTTAAAACGTTATTTTATGGCTTTGAACAATGTAGCTAATGTCGATTATTCCTCATAGTTGTCATTTACGAGCGACCACATTGGACTTCTGACTGTAGGCTTGCTGCCATACTAAAAGTACGGGTGCAGATTAAGTCCCAAATGACTTTTTGGGGACTTTTGGGTGAGTCCTGATTTGATCTTGAGTTAGTCCTGTAGACTGTTTCCAAGTGTTCTGTGAGTCTTGAAATTGAAATTGGCCCCTCCAGTTTCTCTGCATGCAGAGACTAGCTCTTTAAAAAAAATGTACAAGTCATTGTCTCTTTATGGTCTGTATTCGTCTCCTATAGGTCTTTAGGTGATGCTCTCCCCTCTGACTGTAAATCCCCTGTTGAAGGTTTTTTGGCAAAAATACCCTGGTAGTGGGTAAAGTTCATGATGCCGTTAAGGTCCCCGGGGGCCTGTAGACTCAAAAACAGCCACATAACATCAAAGATCCACCGACATATTTTACAGTAGGTATGGGGTTATTTTCTTCTTATGCGTCCTGATTTCGACACTAAACCCACCACTGGTGGGCGTGGTCAAGGAACTCTATTTCAAATCAAATGTTATTTGTCACATGCGCTGAATACAGGGTAGGTAGACCTTACCGTGAAATGCTTACTTACGAGCCCTTAACCAACAATGCAGAGTTGTTTTTCTTAAGTAAGTAAGAAGAATTTGCTAAACTAAGGAAAAATAGTACCACAATAAAATAACAATGACTAGGCTATATACAAGGGGTACCGGTGTTGAGTCAATGTGCAGGGGTACGGGTTAGTCGAGGTAATTGAGTTACTATGTACATGTGGATAGGGGTAAAGTGACTATGTATAGATAATAAACAGAGAGTAGCAGCAGCGTATGTGAAGTGTGTGTGTGTGTGTGTGTGTGTGTGTGTGTGTGTGTGTGTGTGTGTGTGTGTGTGTGTGTGTGTGTGTGTGTGTGTGTGTGTGTGTGTGTGTGTGTGTGTGTGTGTGTGTGTGTGTGTGTGTGTGTGTGTGTGTGTGTTTCCGTGTGTGTGTTTCCGTGTGTGTTGTGGTGAGTGTAGTATGTGTGAGTGTAGTATGTGTGAGTGTGTGGTTAGAGTCCAGTGAGTGTACATCAAGCCTGTGAAAGATAGTCGGGGCAAAAAAAGCAAAATAAATAATAATAAAATAAGGGGGATCTAGACTTGGCGCTCCGGTACGGCTTGCCGTGCGGTAGCAGAGAGAACAATCTATGACCTTGGTGGCTGGAGTCTTTGACAATTTTTCGGACCTTCCTTTGACACCGCCTGGCATTGAGGCCCTGGATGGCAGGACGCTCGGCTCCAGTGATGTACTGGGCCGTACGCGCTACCCTCTGTAAGCGCCTTGCTGTCGGATGCCGAGCAGTTGCCATACTAAGCAGTGATGCAACCAGTCAGGATGCTCTCATTGGTGCAGCTGTGGAACTCTTTAAGGATCTGAGGTCCCATGCCAAATCTTTTCAGCCTCCTGAGGGGGAATAGGCTTTGTCGGGCCCTCTTCACGACTGTGTTGGTGTGTTTGGACCATGATAGGTCCTTAGTGATGTGGACAGCAAGGAACTTGGAAGCTCTCAACCCGCTCCACTACAGCCCTGTTGGTGTGAATTTCCATGTAATCTGACCATAGCACTAGTTTCAATCCAAGTGCCAATGCTGTTTAACAAACTCCAGGATGACATAGAGCTCTTTGACCATGCACACCAGTGGTGGGTTTGGCATTTAAATGACAGTGCATAAACAGATAGCTAAGTACCCCATTCCTACTGTAAAATATGGGGGTGGATCTTTGATGTTATTGGGCTGTTTTGGCCCTGGGGCCCTTGTTAAAGCCAACGGCATCATGAACTTGACCAAGTACCAGGACATTTTAGCCAAAAAACCTGGTTGCCTCGGCCTGAAACTTGGCCGCAAGTGGATCAGTAACCCGAAGTACACATTAAAATCATTAATTGACCACAAAATCGCCGGAATTTGAATCCCATTGAAAACCTGTGGTTTGAATTGAAGAGGGCAGTCCATACGCCCAGACGAAGGATGTCAAGGATCTGAAAATATTCTGTATGGAGGAATGGTCTATAAAACATTTTAGAAAAAGGCTCAGTGCCATTATGAAAACAGGGGTGTCAAAATCTCTTTCTATGAGCAATTATATTAGTTCAAAATAATATAATGTTTTTGATCATACAAGATAGCTCAGTATTTGAATTATTTATTCTATACAGTCATTTTTCCTCATCTTTATCAAGGGTGCCAATAATTTCAGACCCCACTGTGTGTGTGTGTGTGTGTGTGTGTGTGTGTGTGTGTGTGTGTGTGTGTGTGTGTGTGTGTGTGTGTGTGTGTGTGTGTGTGTGTGTGTGTGTGTGTGTGTGTGTGTGTGTGTGTGCTTCCAGCTGCTACCGCGGCATGACTTCACCTAGCAACCATTCCCTCCGTCAAACAAAATGTGTCTGTCACCAGAAAACAGGGAAGAGGAAGAGGAGGAGGAGGAGGAGAAGAGGTGGAAGAAGGAGTGGATGCGTGGTTTTCCACCACAGTTTTGGAGCGTGGCAGACTCATTTGACAGAGCAGGGCGGAAGGGTGGACAGTGCAGGATAATCAGAGACTCAGTAGGCAGGATGGGTGGGGAGCATCGAGTCAGTGACAGCTTACATGGTAGCGCTGCGCTGGATAGATCTGGCAAATGATCTTGTTCTGTGGCTGTAAATCATTTTGGGGGGGGGGCATTCTCTGTCTTTCTCGCTCTCGCGGGCGCACGCTCTCTCTTCATTTTTCTTGTATTATTTGACTTCATTTATTCTCCTTTTCTCTTCTCTTCTTCTTTTCGATCCGGTCTCAAAAACCTCCTTTCCTACCTCCCCTAAGCTGGAATGGCTGTCTTTAAACTCTAATCTCTCGCCAGAAGCAGTGTGTGAGAAAGTGTGAGTCGAGTTTGTTACACGATCATTAGCACAAACCTACTCATATAGACCGCCTCTAAGATCACAAAGAAGAGCAAAACCTTTGATCCGAAGACGGCCAGATTACAATGCAAACAGCTACGCATCGAAGACTGAAACTTGTTTGCTGTGTACGTTTGCTAAATTGCTGAATTTCTTTGAAAACGTGTGTTCTGTGATGTGATGATTGTGTTATTTTCTCTGAGCCCTTATACCAGAGCTTTGCAGTCCGTTTAATTGGACTCTTAATAGCATTTTCACGCTATTAGGCAGACCCAAACTGCACTGTGCTGGCTTGGATATTTATTTTCACATTGTTCTTTCCAGCATGGTTCCAACAACTATGATGCATGCGTAAACCAGGTCAGCTTCGTACAGCTCGGATCGCTTGGCTCGGCTGCGTAGTGCGAATCAACCCTTATTGACCTTTGACCTCTCTGTGTTTTAGGAGCGGATGCACTTTGAGAGTTTGAGTCAGCACCTGGGCAACCTGGGAGAGGATGGAAAGATGGGCCACAGGGTCATTGACCTCACCAGACATGAGGATGTTGATGGTGAGTTTCGTCTTTCTTTTTTTCTGCCTTTCTTTCAAAATGTTTCAATAATATTTTCTTTCTTTCTTTCAAAATGTCTCAATAAAATGTTCTTTCTTTGTTTCAAAAATGTAAAAAATATATTTTTCTGCCTTTCTGTCCATCTTCTGAAAGTTCTCCATACTTTTATGTACGTGCATTCTGTGCAGTACAGTATGTTCTGGTTCATGTTTATGACTGTGTGTATGCTTGCCATCCGTGTTTATATTAATGTGTATAAAAATACATTGCCGTTGTATGGCTTGGTGCATAATAGTAGGAGAACAGAGGAGAAGAGAAGAGAGAGGGTCAGACGGATATTTAACAGACAGGAAAAGAGGTTAGGTTTGAGGCAAAAGTGGGCACATCCTGCTCAGGCTAAATGGATGCCAGTGACCCTTCACTTGGGGCCCTTGGTTAGATAGCGCCACTTTTGGGGCCTCTTTCAACTGTGTTCCCTACGATAGAGACACAGACAGAGAGAGAGTCTGCTCTGCACACAGGTATTCACCAGACCCAAATATTTATTGTGTTCTTCTCGGATCGCCTCAGTAGTGGACACTTGAATGTCCAGGCACAAACCCCTGCCTTGCACCAATAGGCCCACTCTGTGATATTTACAGTTTTTTTCAATCATTTTATGCCACATGACTTGAGTTCAATACCCCCATCACAACCCCTGAACTTTATAGCAAACCAAATGGCGGGGCTTCCGTTTAGTTTTTCAAATTAAGGACCTTTAATACGACATAATTGTTCAGTGGGCTTCTTACTGTACGTCGACGAGGAACGAGAAGCGGTATTCTAGATTCTCCCCTTCTTTCCAACCCACTAACACTGTTTGTGTCTCAGACAATTCCACCCTGCCGAAGTATGCAAACAGAAGCAAGGCAGTTAAAAACGGAATTGGGTTTTTTATATTTTCTGGCCCAGAAGCCCACCTGTTTTCTATAAACCCCCAGTGTTTACAGGTTACGGTGGATTGGGAAGCATTCATCATGCTGTGGTTTGAAATCAGAGCCGTAAACACGGGACGGTAAACAGAGATGTTATCTGGCTGATAATCAGAGCGTCGTTGATGGCGACCACAGCCAGGGGGTCCATCCCTAGTTCTGCAGCCAGTAGAGTAGACACAGACCCCCTCATTACTGTAAAACACAAGTGCACACACACACACATACACTTTCAATTGTCCCCTCCCTCACTGTCTGGAGGCTCTTAGACATACTGTGCAATGTATGTACTTTGTGGCTTAATAGGTTTTTACACGAACGAGTGAGTGATTGAGTAAGTCATGAAATGTCCCTCCCTTCCCACAGGTGTCGCCAGCACTACGGAGGCCCGGGTCTTCAGGGAGACCAGGGGCAGGAACAGTACTGAGCCCCACATTAAGAGACCCATGAATGCCTTCATGGTGTGGGCCAAGGACGAGAGGAGGAAGATCCTGCAGACCTTCCCTGACATGCACAATTCCAACATCAGCAAGATCCTGGGTAAGATGGCAGAGCTGTGGTTAAGTGGTAATACTCCCTGGCATGTCACATATAAAACTCCCCACCGCAGACCAGGGTTCAATCCCGGCGTCCATCCTTCTCACTGTTTCTCCCACATTCCTGTTTGAATTCCTTACTGTCTGAATGAAGTGTCAAAAATATATACATATATATACACCGTGGCCTTGTTATGGTCATACATGATCTTTCAGTTGCAAAAATTAACCGGATTGATCTACCACAGACAGCAATTGCCCCCAGACGAACCATCAAACAAGCAACGCGTCAATACAGGATTAAGATTGAATCCTACTACACCGGCTCTGATGCTCGTCGGATGTGGCAGGGCGTTAAAACTATTACGGACTACAAAGGGAAACCCAGACGCGAGCTGCCCAATGACAAGAGCCTTCTAGATGAGCTAAATGCCTTTTATGCTCGCTTCGAGGCAAGCAACACTGAAGCATGCACGAGAGCACCAGCTGTTCTGGATGACTGTGTGATAACGCTCTCGGTAGCCGACGTGAACAAAACCTTTAAACAGGTCAACATTCACAAGGCAGCTGGGCCAGACGGATTACCAGGACGTGTACTCAAAGCATGTGCGGACCAACTGTCAAGTGTCTTCACTGACATTTTCAACCTCTCCCTGACCGAGTCTGTAATACCTACATGTTTCAAGCAGACCACCATAGTCCCTGTGCCCAAGGAGCGAAGGTAACCTGCCTAAATGATTACCGCCCCATGGCACTCACGTCGGTAGCCATGAAGTGATTTGAAAGGCTGGTCATGGCTCACATCAACAGCATCCTCCCGGACACCCTAGATACTGCCCCAACAGATCCACAGATCCACTCAATCGCACTCCACACTGCCCTTTCTCACCTGGACAAAAGGAACACCTATGTGAGAATGCTGTTCATTGACTACAGCTCAGCGTTCAACACCATAGTGCCCACGAAGCTCATCACTAAGCTAAGGACTCTGGGAGTAAACACCTCCCTCTGCAACTGGATCGTGGACTTCCTGACGGGCCGCCCCCAGGTGGTAAAAGTAGGCAACAACACGTCTGCCATGCTGATCCTTAACAACACTGGGGCCCCTCAGGGGTGTGTACTTAGTCCCCTCCTGTATTCCCTGTTCACCCACGACTGTGTGGCCAAACACGACTCCAACACCATCATTAGGTTTGCTGACGACACAACAGTGGTAACCCTGATCACCGACAACAATGAGACGGCATATAGGGAGGAGGTCAGAGAACTGGCAGTGTGGTGCCAGGACAACAACCTCTCCCTCAATGTGAGCAAGACTAAGGAGCTGATCGTGGACTACAGGAAAAGGCGGGTCGAACAGGCCCCCATTAACATCGACGGGACTGTAGTGGAGCGGGTCGAGAGTTTCAAGTTCCTTGGAACGAACTATCATGCTCCAAACATACCAAGGCAGTCGTGAAGAGGGCACGACAAAAACCTTTCCCCCTCAGGAGACTGAAAAGATTTGGCATGGGTCCCCTGATCCTCAAAAGGTTCTACAGCTGCACCATCAAGAGCATCCTGACCGGTTGCATCACCGCCTGGTATGGCAACTGCTCGGCAGTTAAGGCGCTACAGAATAAGGCTTTAACGTAACAAAATGTGGAAAAAGTCAAGGGGTCTGAATACTTATCCGAAGGCACTGTAGATAATGTCTTAAGAGGGCGTGTGCCTCATTTAAAACAACACTGCTGTATGAAACAGAAACTAAATGTGCTACCCCCCCATGTCCACCTAAACGTTCAATGATGTATTCAAAATATTGTATAGCGGTCAACTACCAATCGATCAATCTGATCTTATTTAATCATTCATATTAGAATAACATCTTTATAGAACTCACACACACCCATAGAACTCTCTCTCTCTCACACACACATCCTCTGCTGTGAGACTCTGACTGGGGTGATGGATATGTGCAGTGAAAAGTGCTTCTTGTGTTGATACAAGCATTTATACTAGTATTCACACCCCTTGTCTTTTTCCACATTTTGTTGTGTTATAGCCTGAATAAAATAAAATAAATAGATTTCTTGTCACTGGCCTACACACAATACCCCATAATGTCAAAGTGGAATTATGTTTTTAGATTTTTTTTTACAAATGAATGAAAAATGAAAAGCTCTAAATGTATTGAGTCAATCAGTATTCAACCCCTTTGTTATTACAAGCTTAAATAAGTTCAGGAGTAAAAATGTGGTGTATCAAGTCACATAAGTTGGGTGGACTCACTCTGTGTGCAATAATAATGTTTTAGCTGTTCTCCAAATATCATTTTAGAGTTTTAAAATGTTCATTATTAAAGTAAGGTAAAGAAACAGACAACACTTTGTTTTAAGTTTAAAGCAGTATGCCTTTAATAAATATTGATTACAATCAAACCTTCCGTTTGCCTTACAATACTTGTTTATCTGCGATTCATTATTCAATTTCTTGATGTGGACAACAATATTTCCTTCGTTGGTAGCTTTTTAAATCAAAAAGTAAAATCACTCCTTGAGCATATTTTACTGTATGTTCACGAGATTCGATTCTCCCTGCACCTTCACCAGAAGTTGTGTCCACTGCTCTGGGACCCTGAACGTCAGATTTCGTGGTAATTTGATCAGACTGCTATCCGTGGTGCTGAATATAAGATATTGCTTGGAAAGGGCTTGAATGTCTCCCTCAACACCTTTTTTTTTGGTGTGGAAATTTCTTTCTCTTCCAGTGATAAAGGTCGCCGACCCATGCACTAGGCCAAAATGTTTGGCTTTTGAGCAAACGGTGTCAAAGGACTTTACTCGCTAAATGAATTGAGGCAAACTAAACGCCGTATTCAAGAAATACAATCTTTGCACTTTGCTCATCCGTCGTATACATAGACCATTGTTCAACATCACTGAAGTTATCATTCTAAAGCAGGATTATTCAACTCTTACCCTATGAGATCCGGAGCCTGCTGGTTTTCTGTTCTACCTGATAATTAATTGTACCCACCTGGTGTGCCAGGTCTAAATCAGTCCCTGAATAGGAGGGCAACAATGAAAAAACGCAGTGGAACTGGCTTCGAGGTCCAGAGTTGAGGGTTCCAAAGCATTGGATAGCTCAAACCTCCTCACTCAAAGTTGGAGTCAAATTTAAAGGGTCAGAGGTCATCTATCACTTCCACCTATCCGGCGGAGACTGAACATTCCGGATATTTACCTAGTTAGCGGTTTGTTTGTGATGACACCAGGGAAATGCCAGACCTGAGAGGCAATCAGGAGACGATGGAGTGTGCTGCCCAAACACAATAACACAGCTGGAGACGAGGGACACGATGCGGCCGCTTTAGTCCGTAAAAAAAAAAGTGTCCTCACTGTTTCCTTAGTTGAAAAAGAAGGGAGTCTCGATAAACGTCGGTAAACAGAGTCCTGTGCTTGTGCCCCAATTGGCACCCTTTTCCCTAAATAGACCTGACCAGAGCCCAGGACAAAGTAGTGCACTAAATAGGGAATAGGGTGTCCGTTGGGACACAAGTCCTGGATTCCTCTCTGTGTGTGTCCAAGCTGTGGTGTGTGTGTGTAATGGGTTGTCAGAAAGCCATGCAGATGTGCTCCATTCCTGCGGTAACGGTCCTGTCCACTTGTTCCGTCGCTGGGTGCTTATAGGAGAGACATGATGAGAACCCACTGTATCAGGGATCCTAAAGTGGGACAGATTCCTGTTTTCAAGCACCCTTCAACAATGTAGATGCACCAGTAGTCTCTCTCTTATTACAAGTTCATACTTGTAGAGATTTCCTGCTATGATAGAAGTAACACGGCACACATTTTGTGCAGTGGAAGTGCTGACACGTACGGTTCAATGGCTAATTGAACCACATTATAAGATAGGGGTGGGAATTACCAGGGACCTCGCAATACAATATTATCATGATCCTATATTATCACGATATGTATTGCGATTCTCATGATTCTATATTATCACGATATGTATTGCGATTCGAAACTGTGATTTTATTGCGATTTGATGTTCCAAACATATTGCTCACAATATGTCTGCTGCAGAGGGACATGAGAGAGCAGGATAAAATTTGTTTTGATCAGTCAGGGAACTAAATGTGGAGAACAAATTTTGTCTCACTGTTTAAAAAGAAAATGAAAGAACAAGCTATAGGATGAAAAATAGTTTTTTGGCACGGGTACAGCTGACTAAAGCTAGTTAAATTTTTTTTTATCTATATCGATATAATATCGTCCAAAATTACATTGTGATATGTAACTGTATTGATCCCCCCATTAGTATTAGAAGAACATAAACAAGCAATTTACAGAACGTTGTAATCCACGTGTGAAAAGATTTCTAGTTACAGGACTATACTTGACAAAACTTTGACTCCTATACACTCTTTGAACACCAACTCCAATACTCTCGACGAACACCAACTCCTATACACTCTTTGAACACCAACTCCTATACACTCTTTGAACACCAACTCCTATACACTCTTTGAACACCAACTCCAATACTCTCTACGAACACCAACTCCAATACTCTCGACGAACACCAACTCCAATACTCTCGACGAACACCAACTCCAATACTCTCGACGAACACCAACTCCAATACTCTCGACGAACACCAACTCCAATACTCTCGACGAACACCAACTCCAATACTCTCGACGAACACCAACTCCAATACTCTCGACAAACACCAACTCCAATACTCTCGACAAACACCAACTCCAATACTCTCTACAAACACCAACTCCAATACTCTCTACAAACACCAACTCCAATACTCTCGACGAACACCAACTCCAATACTCTCGACGAACACCAACTCCAATACTCTCTACAAACACCGACTCCAATACTCTCTACGAACACCAATACCCAAATAGTGTCCTTCAGTGTGTGTGTGTGTGTGTGTGTGCACGTGCACGTGTATGTGTGTCCTTATGCTGTAGTTTGGGTTCCAACACTGACTCTTACTGTGTGTGTGTCCCACTACCTGTGTATAGGCTCTCGCTGGAAGTCCATGACCAACCAGGAGAAGCAGCCATACTACGAGGAACAGGCCCATCTCAGTAAGATCCACCTGGAGAAATACCCCAACTACAAGTACAAGCCCCGGCCCAAGAGGACCTGCATCATCGACGGCAAGAAGCTACGCATTGGCGAGTACAAGCAGATGATGCGCTCGCGGCGTCAGGAGATGAGGCAGTTCTTCAGTGTGGGGTAAGAAGAGAGAGACACTCTACTGATCTACTGTTGTGCGGTCTTTATGGCTAACTAGGCTAACTGTTAGTATACTTAAAGGGACAATACACTCCAAAATCAAAGTTTGTGTTTTCAAACCTCAAAAGTGGTCTTATGTTGAGGTAAGTCCATGTCCCAGACCATTTGTTTTGTAGATTAGGCTTTACGCCACAATCCAAAATAAATGGAAGAGATAAGCACCATGTCATTTCCATATTTCCAGAACAAAGAGATCTTTTTCATTCATTTGAATATAGCTGGACATACACAACCGGTGATGTGGTACGTGGATTCATCTTAACTTTAGGCTACTTTTGAGGTCAGAAAACATCTGACAAACCTTGATTTTGGAGTAATCACCCTTTAAAGTAACTGTCCAGTGAAAATCTCCCTTTTAAAGGTTCATATTCTGTTATCTCATACCCAAATAATGTGGTTGACTCATCCTATACTTTAATTAGTGGAAAAAAACACTTCAAAAACATTACCTTAAACAAAAAACGCTTGCTATGTCCTCATATAGCGTGACGCTGGCCAACCAGCCATTACTTGTCATGTATATTTTTTTGTGACCGGTATACAACCACGTCATTCTGTTGTTGGGGTTGCGCCCACACCATTCAAACACAGAAAGTCAGATTTTTAACATACTTAATTAAAAACATTTTGAAGTAGGTCACTTTAATACTAAGCTAATAGAGATAAGGAAACTGATCATGGGGTCAACTATCTCTTCAATATTTTTTTCATGGTCGGCTCCCATTTTTGGATTGGAACACTTGAATCGACTGCTCCTAATAATTTTGTTATTAAGGGGAAGTTGGTCTTTGTAAGGCTAATTCCCCGTGCACCCAGTATTTCCCTTCAAGTCATAGTGCTGAGCTATAGGCTGAATTTGTAATCCAAACTACTAGTTAAAAAAATAACAAGGTCTCTTTATCATAGCGCTTTTCTCATCCTCTCATGTCAAACTACAGGCAATGCTGAAAACAACATGCGCATCCCAAATGGCTCCCTATTCCCTAAATAGTGCACTACTTTTGACCAAAGCCCTATGGGCCTTGGTTAAAAGTAGTGCACTATTATAGGGAATACGGTGCCTTTTGGGATTCAGCCGAAGCCAGTGGCTGGGTCTTAATAGAAAACAGGCATAGATGTGATTAAAGTCATCACGGCAGGCCACGTTTTAATGGATTTACCAGGGGCACTGCTTTGAATTGGAGCGATTTTTAATAGTTGTCATTTATTAAATTAGGACAATGGCAGGCGCTTTGCGGGCGGTAGAAATATGACACAGAAATTATACTAGCAGATGTTTGCGAGTGAGAGAGAGAGAGGGGGAGGCGGTACGGGGCAGACGTCACAGGTTTAACTCTGTAATTTAGTGTGTGTGGTCAAGCGGAAGAAAAGCCTGATTCGCCATAGCGGCTGGAGTTTCACTCAGGACTGAATCAAATAACTGGAGGGGAGCTATAAATTGAGGTATAACCAATTTCGACCCGGCTCCTTATAATGAAACAGGGTCGTTTTTAAGCAGTTTAATGTGAAAATTAGTCTGTCAGAGGTTCTCTGCGGTAATTGTTTCTAGAAGGGGTGAACCGTTAGATGAGGAAACTGACATCAATTTTCTTGGTTTATGTGCTTCATTTGAGGGCAGAGGGCTTGCTTGAGTGATATGTGTTTATCTTCATTCCATCCATTTCTCAAGAGGCTATTTAGCATTGACAGGACTACTGTGAGCTGGCAAAAAGCTCTGTGTTAAGGTTTGCCCGAAAGACAAGAGTTTGCTACCGTTCAACTTGTTCTAAATAGCTGTTCAAAAGCAGGCCAGGAAAGAATGAATCTGTTTTTGTAAAACACCCTATCTGTCTCTCTTACATGCTGTCTCACTTGCCTTCTCTTGCTCTCCACTTCTCACTCTCTCTTTGCCTCTCTATTTCCTTCTCTCTCTTTCAACCTCTCTCTCGCAATCTCTCTCCCTCTTTCTTTCTTTCTCTCCCTCTCACTCTCTCTCCACCTACCTCAGGCCACAGCCTCAGATCCCCATCAGCAACAGTGCCGGCGGCCTCTACCCGGCTGCCATCGCCATAGCGACAGCCACGCCCTCACCGCACCTGACGTCGGACTGCTCCAGCGCCTCGGCCAGCCCCGAGCCCGCCATCCCCGTCACCCAGAGCACGTTCGGCGTGGTCAAGCCCAAGCCGGTCGCCATGGTGACCGGCGACCACCCTGTTAGAGGAGAGGACGAGATAGACGTATATGAAGACTTTGAGGACAAATCGGACTACAGCAGTGACCGTGAGACACGGGAGCCTGTCGGAGCCAACTGAGCATGCTCAGAAGAACTTCTGATCTTTTTTTTCTTTTTTTTTTTAAGCGGGAAAATACGACAGAGACAGAGTTCTGAACAGAACAACTTTTCAACAGTACGACGGGAGCTGAGCATGTGCTCGAAGCAGCTCCGTCCGGGATACGATGCACCACAGACTGAGCATTCTCAGATTGACTCTCGAACAGGAAGTGACATAAACTAAACATGCTCAGATCTCACAGAGCATGTTGCTCAAAAATACCTTTTTAGACGAGAGTGCTTGTTTTTAGCATGCGCAAACGTCATTGGAAACGATCCCGTACAGAGGGATTGGGCAAAGACAACCTCTAGACAACCTCCAGACAATCTAACAGATAGACAGTGAACATACTCACACGGCAATTACAATGCAACACAGACAAGAGCAAGTAAGAGTCAGTAAGAGGTCGATGAGAAGAGAATGAGATTAAAGAACAAAGAGAGCCTACACATTTCCGCGTGTGTATTTTTTTTATAGGAGTGTGCATGGATTTGACTAAAACATCAGGAATTGGTCTTCGACAGCGGTCAGTCTTAAATGTTTATTTCAAGTGTGATGACGTTTTTTTTTGTGTTTTTTTTATTTTATTTCCATGGACATGTTCCTGATAGGTTACTGCCTGTAAAACCTTGGATTGTCAGGACTTGAAAATGTGAAAGGTAATATAAAATCCTTAGCTCTTATAGTTTGACGTGATTATTTCTTGTGAGTACAGTACCCCTACACCTTTCTCGACAAATGCTTACAATATGTTACATTACTGTTTATGATGGGGTTTAATATCCTTGCTCAGGTATGCTGTGCCAGCTTGTGAATGTGTTTTTGATTTCATATGAGAGAGTGGTAGGACTTTTCAGACTGACAACGAAACAGGGGAGGAAAAATCCCTTGTATTATTATTCATATTTTTTTTATTTTTTTTGTTGAGATATTGTACAGTTTTTCTTGAAATGTGCCAAACCTACATTCACATCCCTCTGAAATATTCTAGTCTTAATTTTGATGCTGCAAAAAGTCTTATACAATCACTTTTTATTGCTGATGTGTCCGTATTACAAAAAATCCCCCCCCCCCCCGACCATGGGTAGGCCCAATGCTCTAGGACACCTTGTGGGGCGCTACAGGGTCATGTTGATTAGGTACCAAATGGAAGACAACCAACTTTAAAACGTTTTCCCTTGCATACCCCAATAAACAACCCAGCACTCGTCGTCAGTCGCAATGTCTCAGGAGTCTGATACTGTCATCTCTGGCACCCCCTCTGGCAATGACACAGACCTGTAGAGAGGTTCATTGTCGGGAGTATCAATCTGTGGATGTTTAGCCCCAAGTGTCTTCGCCTCCCTTTTCTTAGCCCACATCTTCTACAGGATGTTAAAGGGGACTTTCAGGATTTTACAACAAAAGTTTGTATTGGCTGTTTATAGAAAACCAAACCATGTATTACAGTTTCTCCTGGCCCATAGACTATATTCAAGGTGAGGAACTATCTAACATCAAGTTGTAAAATCCTGAACTTCCACTTTAATTCACCCATAATGCATAGGGGCCAAAAAGGATCAAATGAGTTGTTTTGGTACACTGTTACAGTACATTGACTTTCAGCTTGAGTGGCTTTTAGGTTTGACTTTTTTTTTTTTTGGCTCAAGTTTGTGTGTAGAGTTTGTGAGTATAACATGTGTCATACAGACTCAGCAGATGTTGTTAATGACACAGTACATCTTAATAGGCACAATATGTCTTAAAGTTAGACTCTTGTTTCTATGGTCATTCCGAATTACAGGAAAACGCAGAGGAGCGGTCCAGACAGTAATTTCTATAGTAGGGACACCATATATTTAGGGGTTTAAAATGTACATTTTCTTTACTGTGTTATACCGAGGTACAGAAGATCAGATTTGTTTCTGTGAATTGATCAGTTTACAATTATGTTGACGTCAGAGGTGGTTTTCAAAATACAAACCAATGTTTCGTTTTTTGTAAAATTGGTACGTTGGCAAAAAAAAAAGCGTGGGTCAATATAACCTCTAGCATTTCAAAAGGTACATGTATATTTCTGCAGTATATTTTGAAACTGATATTTAAAGTCAATTTAAAATGTACCCATAAAAGTCCTATTTTCATAATCCTCCACTTTGCAAATATGTCTACTTTTACAAGCTCTATTTTAGGGTTTGGGTTACTCTGTTTGCTGGTTGATTTGTATGTGATTTGTAACTCTTTATGACCATGTCGAACGACATTTTGCAGGTTGGTAGAAAAAAAACAATGTTTTTTTTGTTTGGACTGAAGTTTGATTTAACTTGCATTAGAACAAAAAGGAGAGTTATACCGTTTGCCTCATGTGTAGACATTGTTCCCAGTGTTCTAAGCATCACACGCACTGGATATTAATGTTCTTTCTTCAGTACTGCCTACTGTGAAGTTGTCGTTAGTAAAAAAAAAAACGACACAATTCTGACAAACAAAAAAGTCACCTGTTTGGACTTGTGAGGAAAACTTCACATCTGACAGGTTTGAGTACATTTCCAGTTTAGTAGCATTTTTATTATTTATGCAGAAGTCATTGTTTTAACTCCAGTGCTGCCTGAGGTGCTTTGCCCTTTGACACAAGTCAAAAGGTCACTCAGACCAACCGTCTGTTTCGACCTACAGAAGCAGACGTCATTTTTTTCCTGGTCACACACATTTTGTGTTGAGTATTGTATTTGAAATTAAATTGTGCTTTTTAACATTTCATTGTATTTATTAGCTGGTGTTGGCTCTAAAAGTGTCAGTACAACTTGGTGAGAAAGACAATCAGAAAAAAATAAAGACAGATTTCCTTACAAATTCATCATTGACATGTATGAAGTGTTTATCAATGGACAAAAGGCAGCATTTCTTTGCTGTATGTTACTTATTGTATTTATTTGTTTATTAGTGCTTATAACACTAACACAGTATCCTCAACAAGAGACTAATACCAAGCTGATATAAACAAGTAAAGTAAGTACACACACGCAGAGAAGGAAGTTAGTTGTAGCAACATGCTTTCGATAGTAATGCTTGAGTCCATGCCAAACGTACATACATTTCTTGAGTAATTAACAGGCCATATAAAATATCTTTGCTTTTTGGTTGAGTGAGAAGTAAGAGTGCAGAATGTATACATTGAGGTTAGAGAAAATGTTAGACATTTATTGATTTAAAATGTGTTTTCTCAAAAATAATATTGAGCTATTATTCCCAATGGTTAAATTGGGATTTTGGTGGAAGAACCGCCTTCAAAATGGGTTGTTTTTCCATAGTAATCCTGCAGAAATATATCAAGTAAAAGGTTATTGGTTGCGTACACAGTTTAGCAGATGTTATAGCAGGTGCAGCGAAATGCTTATGTTACTAGCTCCTAACAATGCAGTAAAATGTCTAACAAGAACACAAATAATAATAGTAAGAAAAAAAAACAAGAAATTAAGAAATGTCTGAACGAATCCAATTAACAACCCAAATAGCACTGTAACAGTAATCCAAATGCAATCTATACGTATCTACACCAGATGAATTTATACAAGATATACTAAGAATGATATGTATAGCAGTAAATATATTAGTCCACTATATAAATAAATATGTGCTGTGTATAAACAGTGTAACTGAAATGCAATGTACAGTAGTAGAAATATTAGAATGAGGTATGTCGAGAATACAGTATTACAGTAAATACACAGTACAAAATACAGTATAAAACCACATGGGAAAATTGATAGAATTGCAGGCAATAGACTTTCCGACCAGAGTCCGGAATATATACTGAACAAAAATATAAACGCAACAGGTAAAGTGTTGGTCCCATGTTTCATGAGCTGACATAAAAGATCTCTGAAATTTTCCATACGCACAAAAAACGTATTTCTCTAAAATGTTGTGCTCAAATTTGTTTACATCCCTGTTAGTGAGCATTTCTCCTTTGCCAATATAATCCATCCACCTGACATGTGTGACATATCAAGAAGCTGATTAAACAGCATGATCATTACACAGGTGAACCTTGTGCTGGGGACAATAAAATACACTAAAATGTGCAGTGTTGTCACACAACATAATGCCACGGATGTCTTTAGTCTCAAAGGATTGTGCAATTGGCATGCTGGCTGCAGGAATGTCCACCAGAGCTGTTGCCAGAGAGTTGAATGTTCATTTCTCTACCATAAGCCACATCCAATGTCGTTTTAGAGAATTTGTCAGTACGTCCAACTGGCCTCACAACTGCAGACCACGTGTAACCACACCATCCCAGGACCTCCGCATCCGGCTTGATCACCTGCGGGATCGTCTGAGACAAACCACCAGGACAGCTAATGAAACTGAGGAGTATATCTGTCTGTAATAAAGCCCTTTTGTGGGGAAAAACTCATTCTGATTGGCTGGGCCTGGCTCCCAAGTGGGTGGGCCTATGTCCTCCCAGGCCCACCCATGGCTGCGCCCCTGCCCAGTCATGTGAAATCCATAGATTAGTGGCTAAGGAATTTATTTCAATTGACTGATTTTCTTATATGACCTGTAACTCAGTAAAATTGTTGAAATTGTTTCATGTTGCGTATATATATTTTAGTTCAGTATAAATATGTACTGTATGTACACTGAGTGTACAAAACATTAAGAACACCGGCTCTTTCCATGACGTAGAACAGTGGTCACCAACCTTCTCTGAGTCAAGATCACTTTCTGAGTCAAAATGCAAGCCGGGATCTACCGGTCAGATTTTTTAAAAACATAACTTAAAAAACATTAACCAATTAAAACACGTCTGTAGGCTATAGGCCCTGCCAATGTTGTTCTTCTCAGATCATTTTGAAATTATATATATATATTTTTAAATGGTATATGATCACACTGGTAATAAATCATTTTTTATATTACTTGTAAGGCACAGCTGAGTGAGCATAATAATTGTGTTTTATTTTTTTACTGGACAGATGGCCTGCATCTGATGGTCAGTCTGAGGGGAGGGAGGGAGCAGCGTTGAGGCTGCCTCTCACCCGACTCACCGCCCCTCCGCTCTCCCTCCCTCCGCTCTCCCTCCCTCTGCTGAGAAAAGGGGATGCGGTCTTCCAGCTGATGGCAAAACTCAGGTCTCACTGCATTACTTCTGCCTCATGCACCAATTCATGTTGTTACTCCTATGACCAGGGAAAGTTAAATATTCCTCGATATTAAAAAAGCCACAAGCCGCTAATAATAACAACGCAAGCTTATCGGAACATTTTGCTCTAATCATTCATTGCAGCTGCAGTGCTGGTTGTAGCGGGAGTGGAAGTATGGAGAACGCGTATTTCATGGCTTATAAAAGTGTTGAACAGTGCTGACAGTGCTGAAAAACAACTTAAACATGAACTTACTCATAAAAACAGCAGCTCTTTGCTGTTTTCGTTGTGTCTCTCTCTCGTCATAGTTTTAAAAGTTTTGAAATCTCACAGTATCAACTTTGCTGTGCGTTCGAGGCTTCTTTTTATAGTCTATAGCTCGAGGAAACTGTGCTATCTGATTGGCCAGCGGTAGGCCTATAGGTGCACTTCATTTGCTCTCTGGGCCTGCCGGGTAGGCGGAGTTCTACCTTCAGACATGAAATGGTTAAAAATGTGAACACTTTATCTTCATGGCACTAGGGCTGCTGAATCTACTGCCAAAATAGGCTTTATCGCTGGGTTTTTTACAAAAATGTTTGGCGATCGACTATGAATGCCTTGATCAGTCAATCGGTTGGTGACCACTGACATAGAATGACCAGGTGAATCCAGGTGAAAGCTATGATCCCTTATTTACACAGATTATCCCTTCAATCTGTGTAAATGAAGGGGAGAAGACAGGTTAAAGAAGGATTTGTAAGCCTTGAGACAGTTGATTGTGTATGTGTGCTATTCAGAGGGTGAATGGGCCAGACAAAAGATTGAAGTGCCTTGGAACAGGCGCACCGGTTTATGTCAAGAACTGCACGGTGGCGAGGTCCTTGATGATCTTCTTGGCCTTCCTGTGACACCGGGTTCTGTAGATGTCCTGGAGGGCAGGCGGTGTGCTCCCGATGATGCTTTGGGCTGACCACACTATCCTCTGGAGAGCCCTGCGTTTGCAGGCGGTGCAATTGCCATACCATGCGGTAACACAGTCCGACAGGATGCTCTCGATGGTGCATCTGTAGTTCAAATGAGTACAGACTTAACTGAATGACAACAGAAACAAAATAAAATATGTAATTTTATCGAATAGTTTGGGGTAGGCCTCGTCTCCGAAGAATGCTCCTCATAGCCAGATGCTGATGACAGGTTGCCCTATGCTGGGGGTTAACGTTATAGACACTACCTTATAAATACCTGCTACGCTGATGAGTGAGATAGGAAGCGATGTGAATTCTATGAGTTTACTAGATGAATGAAAAGTGACGATCCATTCAGACCAGCCTTACTGATTGAACTTTCGTAACTACAAATTTCTTCAGCCTCCTGAGGTTCAAGAGGCGCTGTTGCACCTTCTTCACCACGCTGTCACTGTGATGGGACCATTTCAGGTCCTCAGTGATGTGCAAGGTGAGGAACTTGAAGATTTTGACCCTCTCCACTGCGGTCCTAGTCGATGTGTTATATATAATAAAGTCAGATTGAAAACCGTCTCCCATCCATGTCGTCCCCATGTCGTCCCCATCCAATAATATTGGGCAATATCATTTTGGGAACCGATTTAAATGTGGCCTATTTTTCTATTCCTTCATCGTGAGTTGTCCTTGCCTGTGTGTGTGTGTGTGTGTGTGTGTGTGTGTGTGTGTGTGTGTGTGTGTGTGTGTGTGTGTGTGTGTGTGTGTGTGTGTGTGTGTGTGTGTGTGTGTGTGTGTGTGTGTGTGTGTGTGTGTGTGTGTGTGTGTGTGTGTGTGTGTGTGTGTGGGTGTGTGTGGGTGGGTGGGTGGGTGGGTGGGTGTGTGTGTGTGTGTCGGTGTGTGTTTGGGAACGCCACACATTCTCACTACGTTGTGGTGTGTACACAGTCCCAGCCATTCCCAGCCAGCCACCCACTCAATAAATCTTATTGTAATTCCCAAATTGACTGTACCATATGAGGGGCGCCGGGAAGTTTGTCACGCTGCTCTGTGTGTGTGCATGTGTCTGTGTAAGTGGCTCCCAGGAGATGAGCCTGCTTGAAGTCATACTTGTGCCATTGCCATCTTAATCTCGTTAAATAAGTCGTAATAATTCATATTTCCCTTTCTTTTCAATGTTTTTATAGGATGTACAGTTTGTCATACACCAGATAAATAGAAAGGATCAGTTGTGCATGTGTGTGTTCATGTGTGTATGTGTGTGTACTGTATGTGTGTATCAGAGGAGGCTGGTTGGAGGAGTTATAGAAGGACAGGCTCATTGTAATGGCTGGAATGGAATTAATGGAACAGAGTCAAACGTCGGTTCCATGTGTTTGATGTGATTGATACCTTAATGTATTGCTCTGCGTCTACAATGGACTCTCCTGTGCTGACTACACAGTTAGGGGAGAGTTCTAGAGGAGCTAGCGTTTGACAGAGCTGGGTTGTGTTCATTAGGCACCAAAACGGAAGTAAATGGACTGAAAGGTGGGGACCACCGGGCCTCCCAATAAGAAATGGCTATTTCTGTTTTCTTTTGCACATTCTTTTTTTAAGTATTTTCCGTTGCTTGCCCTAATGAACGCGACCGAGAGTGACATTTCCAGTCCGAACTCCCCCCACTTGAGAAAAAACCTGCAGGTCTGATTTTCTTTTGTATGACTAACTTTACAGCAAGGCAGAAAGAGCCATGAAGTGTTAAGCAAAACGGCAGGATATTTTGACACGAGGGCCCTAAGGCGTTGTACTTTTCTGATGCTGTTGATGCACCTTTATATGCATGTTTTGTTTTTCTCACATAATGATGCTTAATTTCAGAATTGGCTCAATAGATCACCTGACATTGTTTACAGACTCTAAATAGTATAAAGTATATTCATTTATGTCAATTAATTTGTTTAAAAGAGAATGTTACTGCCATGGATGTTAACTTGGAAAATATTTTTAGTTGACAACAGGTTTGACACAGTGGATCAAGAGGGATGTTCATTCCACCAGTGTGAGGAATCCTGTTTGTGCATTTACCTGGTGCCTCACTTGGAAATGTGATGAGATTTCTAATACACCACTTGAGTACAAATCCACTATCTTCAAGTGAATCAAATCCAAAAAGGAAGGCAGACATGAGTTCTGCTCTTGTCTAACACTGGTTCATATGGCCCAATGCCAGAGAGAAAGATTGACACACTCATAAACGAATGCTAATTACAAAGACTGAATTTACCTTTATTCTTTTATGGTTACAGAGGAACTGTGACATAATCACATACTCTGCTCTTGGGTGATCTTATAACGAAAGACTCTCCTTAAGATGAACCCTCAAGGCACAATTAACGTTTTTATTTAAAAAAAAAAAGATTTTTAATGTACATTATAAAATCTATAGTTTTTTCCTCTCGCCAATTTTGCTTCACACCAAGATAATTATAAATCATTATCACAAAGGCAGGCTCTTCAAACATCTTGGAGAGGCTCTCTCTTCCCGATGAATCATCAAAAGGTAGCTTGCGTCTGATGAGGTCATTATAGTAGAAGGTTTGGTCATGGTAACACGCTCTTGGAGAGGCTCTCTCCAAGAGCGTTGTCTCATTGGTTGTTTTTGTTACACCTAGATGTGGCGGTACAATAAACAGCTATCAGTTCATCGATTCAGTCAGGTCCAAGTCCTTTTTGTTGTTGTCTCACATCACAGCACAGACCAGGATGCCTCACTCGCCTGGGGATAAATATTTTACTTAATTCAATTACAAAAACAAATGCCACAGAAATGAAATTATTTTGTCAGCCTTTTTTTCTCACGGATTTTGACCCGGGTGACTGCGGCACGCTTGGCTGTGACACGCGTAAAAAGTGTCCCCATGACTAAGCAGTAGCAATCATCCTCAGCTTTGATAGAATGGCCTACAATAAGCCACTGTAAAAGTTGTTAAGAAAGTTCAGTTCAGGAACACTAGTAATTAAAATACCAAACGGTCAACCTTGGAGATACTAAAATGCTAAACGCAAATCACAGAAATAAAATAAAATGTTGAAACATTGCCTTTGTGAGACAGGCTTTAGAATTCTGTACTTATACATCAAACCTTTTATTTCAATTAAAAAAGGAAACATTCAAAGGAAAATGGTCAATGGACAAAAGGGCAATTTTTCCTTTCTTCATTCAAAGTCCTTGGTCGCTTTCACATGCTCAGTTCATTAATTAAATATGCTATATTCAATCAATGTTCGTTTGAAAGCTTGTCAGATTGTGTGAATGAAAGGCACTATTGCAGCCTTGATCAGTGGAATTGTGTGCAGCTGTAATTCTAATGATGTAACAGAATGCATTGCCATATGTCCAAGACTTATGGTACAAAAAATAACAGCCCCTACATCAATAACCCTTTTACAATCACTTTTGTATTCGCATCTCTTTTAATAATGGATAAAGACACGAAACATTTACCAAAGACAAGAGCTGTCAATGTCTTTTCTTGGTGTATTTCCCTTACAAAAATGAATGTGTTGCTGCAAACTTCCCTTAACGTTGTGGCAAATTTGCTGCAAACTAAATAGTGTGCCAAAAAAATTTGCCAGAGGTTTGCAAATGTTTGCCACTAGTGGTGAATCTGCAGCAACAATAATATGTATTGCCACTAGTAGCAAACAGTTCGCAAGAGTTTTTTTTTCTGGAAAAAAAACGATTTTAATCTGTGGCATACCTGTGGCAACAATATTTATTGCCACTAGTGGCAAATAGTTTACCAGAAGTCGTTTCTGGTGAACACAGGAGTTCCTAGACCAGTTCCAAGACCAGAAAGTCTGAAGAAGAAACATTTGTTGGAAATGGAAACCAAATGACCTACCTAACAAAGTTGTATGATGAGTGTCTAACTCATTAGTTAAACTTCCCAATAAACAAATCAATTGTGTTAGCTAATTGATGCCTAGTAAGCGATGGAGTTTTATGGGATGGAGAAGCAATACTCCAAGCCACAGCTTCATAGTACTTTTCAAACATAGAGAACTGATACTGTATACTGGTTATTGGAAAGACAGTACCGTGCAATATCGAAGGAGCCCTCATTGCTGCTCGATCAGCCTACTTTTCCAACCTGAATGAGGAGAATAAAAACATGCCAAAATTTATTTTTGATACTGTCGCAAAGCTAACTAGAAAGCAGTATTCCTCAAGTGAGGATGGTCTTCTTTGAATCTAAAAGTGGCAGTAATAAAGCCTCTCCTGAAAAAGCCAAACCTTGACTCAGAAAATGTCAAAACTATCGGCCTATATAGAAACTCCCTTTCCTCTCAAATTTTTTTGAAAAAGCTGTTGCGCAGTAACTCACTGCCGCCCTGAAGACAAATAAGATATATGAAACGCTCCCGTCTGGTTTTAGACCCCATCATAGTACTGAGACTGCACTTGTGAAGGTAGTCAATTACTTCTCAATGGCATCTGTCCTCGTGCTCGTAGACCTTAGTGCCGCTTTTGACACCATCGATCCCCACATTCTTTTGGAGAGATTGGAAACCCTAATTGGTCTACACGGACAAGTTCTTGCCTGGAATAGATCTTATCTCTCGGAAAGATATCAGTTTGTCCCTGTGGTGGCTTGTCCTCTGACAAATCAATAGTGAGTTTTGGTGTTCGTCAAGGTTCCGTTTAGGAACACTATTGTTTTCACTATATATTCTACCTCTTGGTGATGTCATTCGGAAACACAATGTCAACTTTTACTGCTACAGTATGCGGACTACACACAGCTGTACATTTCGATGAAACATGGTGAAGCCCCAAAATTGCCTACCCTGGAAGGCTGTGTTTCAGACATAAGGAAGTGGATGGCGGCAAATGTTTTACTTTTAACTCGGACCAAACAGAGATGCTAGTTCTAGGTCCCAAGAAACTAAGAGATCTGCTGTTTGATCTGACAACTAATCTTGATGGTTGTACAGTCGTCTCTAATTAAACTGTGAAGGACCTCGGCGTTACTCTGGACCCTTATCTCTCTTTTGACGAACATATCAAGAATATTTCAAGGGCAGCTTTTATCCATCTTCTTAACATTGAAAAAAACAGAAACTTCAATGCTTTTGTCACTTCTAGATTAGACTATTGCAATGCTCTATTCTCCGGCTACCCGGATAAAGCACTAAATAAACTTCAGTCAGTGCTAAATATGGTTGCTAGAATCCTGACTAGAACCCCAAAATGTGATCATATTACTCCAGTGATAGCCTCTCTACTGGCTACCCTTAATTAGCTTCCTGTTAAGGCTAGGTCTGATTTCAAGGTTTTACTGCTAACCTACAAAGCATTACATGGACTTGCTTCTACCTCTCCGATTTGGTCGTGCCGTACATACTTACAAGTACACTAAGACGCAGGGCTCCTTATTGTCCCGAGAATTTCTAAGTAGCTGGAGTTGTGGCTTTCTCCTATTGAGCCCAATTTTTATGGAATGGTCTGCCTATCCATGTGAGAGACGCAGACTCAGTCTCAACCTTTGTCTTTATTGAAGACTCATCTCTTCAGTAAGTCCTATGATTGAGTGTAGTCACTGGAATGACGAACCGCCCTGTCTGTCTCTGCCTGGCCGGCTCCCCTCTCTTCACTGGGATTCTCTGCCTCTGACCTATTATTTTATTTACCATTATTTAACTATGCAAGTCAGTTAAGAACAAATTCTTATTTACAATGACTGCCTACCGCGGCCAAACCCGTACGACCCTGGGCCAATTGTGTGCCCCCCTATGGGACTCCCAATCACAGCCGGATGTGTTACAGCCTGGAATTGAACCAGGGACTGTAGTGACACCTCTTGCACTGAGATGCAGTGCCTTAGACCGCTGCGCCATTCGGAGCCCAAATACGGGGGCTTACTAATACTCTCCCATGCCGTCCCTAGGAGGGATGCGTCATGTCGTGCCAGGGTTTTTCCCGCTATGGTCGACTTGAGTGGGTTGAGCCACTAATTTGATCTTCCTGTCCGGTTTTGCTCCCCCTCGGGCTTGTGCGGTGGAGGAGATCTTCGTGGGCTATACTCAGCCTTGTCTCAGCGTAGTAAGTTGGTGGTCTGTTGATTTCCCTTTAGTAGTGTTGGGGCTGTGCTTTAGCAAAGTGGGTGGGATTATATCCTAGGTTCCTGCCTTTCTAGGGAGTTTTCCCTAGCCACTGTGCTTCTACATCTGCAGTGCTTTCTGTTTGGGGTTTTTGGCTAATCTGCTGATGTAAAAAGGGCTTCATAAATAAGTGTGATTGGTTGACTGGGGTGGAATTGGCATGGGTGTGGGGGGTGCTCATGTCTTAGTCATTGGTAGGAAGAAGTTAGGTCCAAATTAGATGTTAAGTACTATATTTATTGAATATTATCTGAATCCTATAAATTAAAATGGCCAATTTGGGTGCGATCCATTACCTTAATTTCTCAGAGATCAAATTATATTTCAGCAAAATAATGTTTCAGGAATGCTAATCGTATCTGTTACAAATTACAGAAACGATTTCAGAGCAATCTGAGATGGTGGGTGTCGAAATCCTCTTCCTTGTGCTTTTTGAGGTGGAACTGGATTGGGAAGAGAATGCATCAACACCCTGGAAAGATGTTTGTGGTGCACTCACTCATAACACTTTTTTTGAGTGATAAATGAGTGTATTGTCTTCAGGTCAAAGCCAAACCTGCCCATTAAGCCCTTGAGTCGACCTGTAAAGATGCCGAAATAGAACATGTTTTCAGTATCTTGATGTTGTTCCAGTGCGTGCATTCAACTTCCCTTTCTCCTCCCCCCACCTTGCAGTCTCGCCCTCTTCTGATCCACCTCAGACAAACATTGACTTTTTGACTTCGCCATTCTCTCACTCGTTTGGACCCAAAATACCTGGCGGTTGCCTCGACCAAATTCTGCTCTCTGAATTTGTTCCCTGCTAGCTTGAATTTGATGTCGTGTTTTCTTTTTGGTGGCGCCCTGGCTACCAACGATGACGCAATAACAAATATTCATACCTTTATTGCACACGACCGTGGGAATATCAAAGATGTGTCCATGGTAACCTCGTAAACATTTAAATTACACCCGGCGTTTATTTGAGAGAGGCGTTTATTTGCTGAAATGTGTGCTGACGCCCGGCTATTAAAAGGGACAGGCGGCTATTTAAGGCTGTTACATTCCGTCACACTTCCGCTTATCTGGACATGGATTTGCAGGACCTCCTCCAAACCGAAAAAGCTAAGTACTGTAACATCATGTAGCTGTACTCATAATATACAGGAGAACTATCACCTTAAGGTGAGTATAGCCCGAGTTGCAAGCCCGGCTTCAGACACAATCATTAGGCAAAGGATGAAACAGTGCCTGTGCCACGCGTAAATACAGGTAGTAGAGTTCATCCTTGAAAATGAAAATGGAGAGCCACTCTAGCTCAGATGCAATCATTTTATAACCAACGTTTCGACAGCCAAGCTGTCTTCATCAGTGTATAAGAAGTAGTTTTTTTTAAGAACAGCAATTTCAACGATTTTACTGAGTGACAGTTCGTATAAGGAAATCAGTCAACTGGAATCAATTCATCAGGCCCTAATCTATGGATTTCGAATGACTGAGCAGGGGCGCCCTCAGCTGTCCGGGTGGCTGGTCTCAGACAATCCCACAGGTGAAGAAATCAGACGTGGAGGTCCTGGGCTGGCGTGGTTACACGTGGTCTGCGGTTGTGAGGCTGGTTGGACATACTGCCAAATTCTATAAAACGACGTTGGAGACGGCTATGGTTAGGAAATGAACATTAATTTCTTCGGCAACAGCTCTGGTGGACATTCCTGCAGTCAGCATGCCAATTGCACGCTCCCTCAAAACTTTAGACATCTGTGGCATTGTGTTGTGTGACAAAACTGCACATTTTTTGAGTGGCCTTTTATTGTCCCCAGCACAAGGTGCACCTTTGTAATGATTATGCTGTTTAATCAGCTTCTTGATATGCCACACCTGTCAGGTGGATGGATTATCTTGGCAAAGGGGAAATGTTCACTAACAGGGATGCTAACAAATATGTGCACAAAATTTTAGAGAAATAAGCCTTTTGCGCGTATGGAAAATTTTGCAGATATTTTAATTCAGCTCATAAAACATGGGACCAACCTTTACATGTTGCGTTTGTATTTTTGTTCAGTATAGTTTGAAAGGACACACACAGGTGTCTGTAATCATGGCTGGCTGTAGCTTGATTTCATTGGTTGATTTAGAGATATAAATATTACATATAAAAAAGCATGAATCGATAACATAAGGCCTACAGACATTATTTACAATGAATAGCAAAACACAATAATCCTAAGAATGGCTTTAGATCAAACTCTATGTTGAGACTGAAGGAAGAAAGGGTCTTTAAATGAAAGATCCTTGCTCCCGTCGGTCTAAACGAGAGTCCGCCTGGCTCTTTAATTTAATGACCCTTGCTCCCTTCAGTCTAAACGAAGAGTTATATCTGAAGCCATTCTTGTGATTATTGTGTTTTTGCTATCCATTGTAAATCATGTTTGTAGGCTGACAGTGCATTCGTTACGTTACAGCTTAATTCTAAAATATATATATTTTTTTTATTTCCCCCTCATCAATCTACACACAATACCCCATAATGTTAAAGCAAAAACAGGTTTTTAGACATTTTTGTAAATGTATAACAAGTAAGAAAGTATTCAGAGCCTTTACTCAGTACTTTGTTGGCAGCGATTACAGCCTTGAGTCTTCTTGGGTATGATGCTACAAGCTTGGCACACCTGTACTTGGGGAGTTTCCCCCATTCTTCTCTGCAGATCCTCTCAAGCTCTGTCAGGTTGGATGGGGAGCATCGCTGCACAGCTATTTTCAGGTCTCTCCAGAGATGTTTGATTGGGTTCAAGTCTGGGCTCTGGTTGGGCCACTCGAGGACATTCAGAGACTTGTCCCGAAGCCACTCCTGCATTGTCTTGGCTGTGTGCTTAGGGTAGTTGTCTTGTTGGAAAGTAAACCTTCGACCCAGTCTGAGGTCCTGAGCGCTCTGGAGCAGGTTTTAATCAAGGATCTCTCTGTACTTTGCTCCCTTCATCTTTCCCTTGAGCCTGACTAGTCTGCCAGTCCCTGCCGCTGAAAAACATCCCCACAACATGATGCTGCCACTACCATTCTTCACCGTAGGGATGGTATGGGCCAGGTGATGAGCGGTGCCTGGTTTCCTCCAGATGTGACGCTTGGCAGTCAGGCCAAATAGTTCAATCTTGGTTTCATCAGACCAGAGAATCTTGTTTCTCATGGTCTGAGAGTCCTTTAGGTGCCTTTTGGCAAACTCCAAGCGGGCTGTCATGTGCCTTTAACTGAGGAGTGGCTTCCGTCGGGCCGCTCTACCACAAAGGCCTGATTGGTGGAGTGCTGCAGAGATGGTAGTCCTTCTGGAAAGTTCTCCCATCTCTACAGAGGAACATCGGGTTCTTGGTCACCTCCCTGACCAAGAACTGCCCTTCTCCCCCGATTGGTCAGTTTGGCCAGACGGCCAGCTCTAGGAAGAGTCTTGGTGGTTCCAAACTTCTTGCATTTACCCACTGTGTTCTTGGGAACCTTCAATGCTACAGAAATGCATTGAAGGGAACCTTCAAAGCTACCTTCCCCAGATCTGTGCATCGACACAATCCTGTCTCGGAGCTCTACGGACAATTCCTTCGACCTCATGGCTTGGTTTTTGCTCTGACATCTTCTACCCCGATTTCTCAGTTTGGCTGGCGGCCGGTTCTAGGAAGTGTATTGGTGGTTCCAAACTTCTTCCATTTAAGAATGAATAGAGAACACTGTGTTCTTGGGGACCTTCAATGCTGCCCAAAAATGTTGGTACCCTTCCCCAGATCTGTTCTTCAACACAATCCTGTCTCGGCGCTCTACGGACAATTCCTTTGACCTCATGGCTTGGTTTTTGCTCTGACATGCACTGTCAACTGTGGTACCTTATATAGACAGGTGTGTGCCTTTCTAAATCATGTCCAATCAATTGAATTTACCACAAGTGGACTCCAGTCAAGTTGTAACATCTCAAGAACGATCAATGGAAACAGGATGCACCTGAGCTTAATTTCGAGTCTCATAGCAAAGGGTCTGAATACTTATATAAATAAGGTATTTCAGTTTTTAATTTTTAATACATTTGCAAAAATGTCTAAACTGTTTTAGTTTTGTCATCATGGGGTATTGTGTGTGGATTGATGAGGAAAAATTAATTGAATCCATTTTAGAATAAGGCTGTAACGTAACAAAATGTGGAAAAAGTGAATGCACTGTATCTAGCCAAATTGGATCTATGATATTATGTTATCCATTCATGCTTTTTTATATGTTCCATTTATATCTCTTAATCAACCAATGAAATCAAGCCACAGCCAGCCATGATTACAGACACCTGTGTATGTCCTTTCAAACTATATAAACTAGTGACCCGCAGTGTTTGTTATTATACCCTGATGAAGACAACTTGGCTGTCGAAACGTTGGTTATAAAATTATTGCATTTGAGCTCCTAGAGGGTACAGCTCTCCTTTTCTTGTTCAAGTGTTCTACTCCACTAGCCAGCACCTCACCTAAACATGTGTGCGTTTATTATTATACACCTCCAGGAGTGTTAATCCCCCTGCACAGTCCCCGCAGCCGGACAATTTTCTGACAGCTTTGGTGCATTCTCAACCAATGTTGCTCATTTAGCCATATACATTTTCAACCATTTTTCCCCACTAAGCAAGAGTCAGAGCCCGAGCCTTCCCAAGTCTTTCCGCCACCCGTTATGTGGTCTGAGTCGCCGAAGCCTCCCACCATTAGCTCTGACAAATTGAAATGCTTTCTTACAAGCCCTTAACCAACAATGCAGCTTTAAGAAAATAATTGTTAAAAAAATATTTAGTAAAGAAACTATATACAGGGGGTACCGGTACCACGCTGAGTCAATGTGCGGGGGTTAGTTGAGCTAATTGAGGTAATATGTACATGTAGGTAGGTAGGGGTAGGTAGGGGTAAAGTGCATAGATAATAAACACTGAGTAGCAGCAGTGTAAAAAAAAAAGTGGGTCAATGCAAATAGTCTGGTTGGCCATTTGATGAATTGTTCAGCAGTCTTATGGCTTGGTGGTAGAAGCTGTTAAGGAGCCTTTTGGACCTAGACTTGCCACTCCGGTACCACTTGCCATGCAGTAACAGAGAGAACAGCCTTTGACTTGAGTGGCTGGAGTCTTTTACAATTTTTAGGGCCTTCCTCTGACACCGCCTGGTATAGAGATTCTGGATGGCAGGATGCTTGGCCCCACTGATATACTGGGCCGTACGCACTAGCCTCTGTAGTGCCTTTATGGTCAGATGCCGAGCAGTCACCATTCCCGGCGACCAGTCAGGATGCTCTCGATGGTGCAGCTGTATAACCTTTTGAGCATCTGGGAACCAATGCCAAATATTTTCAGTTTTCTGAGGGGGAATAGGCATTGTCGTGCTCTCTTTTCACAACTGTCTTGGTGTGTTTGGACCATGATAGTTTGTTGGTGATGTGGACACCAAGGAACTTGAAGCTCTCGACCCGCTCCACTACAGCTCCGTCTGTGTGAATGGGGGCATGCTCAGGCATTCTTTCCTCGACTCCACAATCAGCTCTTTTGTGTTGCTCACAGAGGTGAGGTTGTTGTACTGGCACCACACTGCCTGGTCTTTGACCTCCTCCCTATAGGCTGTCTCATCGTTGTTGGTGATCATGCCTACCACCGTTGTGTCGTTGGCAAACTTAATGATGGTGTTGAAGTCGTGCTTGAAGTCGAGCTTGAATGATCCTTGAAGTCGAGGATCAGCATGGCAGATGTGTTGTTGCTTACCCTTACCACCTGAGGGCGGCCCGTCAGGAAGTCCAGGATCCAGTTGCAGAGAGAGGTGTTTAGTCCCAGGGTCTTTAGCTTAGTGATGAGCTTTGGGGGCACTATGGTGTTGAACGCTGAGCTGTAGTCAATGAACAGCATTCTCACATAGGTGTTTGTTTCTTCCAGGTGGCTACAGACGTGAGTGCTACGGGGCGGTAGTCATTTAGGCAGGTTACCTTGGTGTTCTTGGGCGCAGGGACTATGGTGGTTTACTTGAAACATGTTGGTATTACAGCCTCGGTCAGGGAGAGGTTGAAAATGTCAGTGAAGACACTTGCCAGTTGTTCCGCGCATGCTCTGAATACAGGTCCTGGTAATATGTCTGGCCCCGCGGCCTTGTGAATGTTGACTTGTTTAAAGGTCTTACTCATATCGGCTATGGAGAGCGTGATCACACAGTTGTCTGGAACAGCTAGTGCTATCATGCATGCTTCAGTGTTGCTTGCCTCAAAGCGAGCATAGAATGCATTTAGCTCGTCTGGTAGGCTCGCGTCACTAGGTAGCTCGCGGCTGGGTTTCCCATTGTAATAGTTTGTAAGCCCTGCCACATCCGACGAGCATCAGAGCCGGTGTAGTAGGATTCAATCTTAGTCCTGTATTGACACTTTGCCTGTTTGATGATTCATTTGAGGGCATAGCAGGATTTCTTATAAGCGTCCGGATTAATGTCCCTCCTTGAAACCAGCAGTTCTAGCCTTTAGCTCAGTGCGGATGTTGCCTGTAATCCATGGCTTCTGGTTGGGATATGTACGTACGGTCACTGTGGGGACGACATCATTGATGCACTTGTTGATGAAGCCGGTGACTGATGTGGTATATTTTGATGTCTTCACTATTATTCGACAATGTAGAAAATAGTAAAAATACACAATCTAAGGTAACACCATGTAATTTAGTCTCCTCAACTTCTTCAACAGCCACACCATTCATTACCAGATTCAGCTGAGGTCTAGAACATGACATGGATGGTGTATTTGTGTCATTCAGAGGGTGAATGGGCAAGACAAAAGCTTTAAGTACCTTTGAATGGGGTATGGTAACAGGTGCCAGGTGCACCGGTTTGTGTCAACAAGTGCAACGGTGCTGGGTTTTTTCACGCTCAACAATTTCCAGTGTATATCAAGAAGGGTCCACCGCATGAAGGACATCCAACCAACTTGACATAACTGTTGGAAGCATTGGGGTCAACATGGGCCAGCATCTCTGTGGAAAGCTGTTGACACCTTGTAGAGTCCATGCCCCAACGAATTGAGGCTGTTCTGATGGCAAAAAGGGGTGCAACTCAATATTAGGAAGGTGTTCCTAATGTTTGCTATTGTCACACCCTGATCTGTTTCACCTGCCCTGTGCTTGTCTCCACCCCCCACTAGGGGTCTCCTATTTTCCCCATTATCCCCTGTGTATTTATACCTGCATTTTCTGTTTGTCTGTTGCCAGTTCATCTTGTTATGTCAGGTCTTACCAGCGTTTTTCTCCTGTTCTCAAGTTTTGTTTTCTAGTCTTCCCGGTTTTGACCTTTCTGTCTGTCCTGACCCTGAGTCTGCCTGCCGTTCTGTCCCTGATTGACTCTGCCTTGGATTACGAACCTCTGCCTGCCCTCGACCTGCCCTTTGCCTCGTCCTTTGTTATAATAAATATTCTGAGAATCAAACTATCCGCTTCCTGTGTCTGCATCTGGGTAATATCCTGAGTCTTGATAGGTATTCTCTGTGTATATGGAAGTAGTTTAGTGGCCAAAAAAAGGGGTTAAATATAGTTTAAAAAATCAATAAGATCTTTCTTATACCTCCCAGTTTAGGACAGACACATCAAAACAAACTTCCTGTTGATATATTGTTTGACTATCTGTTTTGCCACATATGAATATGTTATTCAATGCGTTTCTATGGGCTCATAGCAGTCGGGCCAAAATCAATGTATAATCCTTTTTTTTAATACCTACAGGGGTCCTACATTTCATAATCAAATACAAAAGTATCAATTGACACATTCTATACCGCCTTACACACTCTTGCCTGCATCTAGTTGATCTAGGGTGTAATCATTCGCCCAACAGTTGCAAACGAGAGTTTCTATTGGATAATTTCAGGTATGACGATGTCACGTCATAATCAAAATAGCTACTAGTGTACAGTCAGCAGCAAGTAGTTACACCAAAGGCTTACCTTGACTTGGAAGAGTTCCAGTGTTGGATAGCCATAGTCAGCTAGCTAACATAGCATCCCTCTGTTTGAACTGGGAGTTTGAGTAGGCTAAACTAGCTAACTGCATTCGACGCTAGCTAAGTAAGTAAAAGTGAAAGTCAAAAATATAGCTAGCTCTCTCTCTTGCTTCTCCTTAATTTTGGAAGAAATTAATTTGTTCAAAACTGTTGAAGTATTGTCTTTCTCTCTCTTTGAGTCAACTACTAACCACATGTTATGCACTGCAGTGCTAGCTAAATGTAGCTTATGCTTTCAGTACTAGATTCAATCTCTGATCCTTTGATTTGGTGGACAACATGTCAGTTCATGCTGCAAGAGCTCTGATAGGTTGGAGGACGTCCTCCGGAAGTTGTCATAATTACTGTGTAAGTCTATGGAAGGGGGTAAGAACCATGACCCTCCTAGGTTTTGAATTGAAGTCAATGTACCCAGAGGAGGACGGAACCTAGCTGACCTCCAGCCACACCATGGTGCTACCCTACAGAGTGCTGTTGAGGCTACTGTAGACCTTCATTGCAAAACAATGTGTTTTAATCAATTATTTGGTGAGGTGAATATATTTAGAATAGTTTTATCTAAAAAGGATAATGTTTCACTTTTTATTTTTATGAAATTCACTGAAGAGGATGGTACTCCCCTTCCTCCTCTGAAGAGCCTCCACTGCACTGCACTGCACTAAACAGTCATGTGTTTATTCCGAGGCCTCCCCTTCCAGTATGAGCGCTTGGTCCTACCATGTCTTGAAGGGGATGAGATGGCCTGGTTTGAATTAGACAACTGTTCTGTTAAGGTGACCGTCAGCGCTGCGGTCGCCTCTTGATCTCGTTAACCAGCCTTCAGCACGCCTCACATTAGCATTGTCCGACTTGGAGAATGGGATCATCAGTTAAAGAGGCCTTTCTCGGTCCAAAACGATTTGGCTCAGTGCCCCTCTTGTTGTTTTTTTGTAAGACATCCCACTTCTTTTTGGGAACTTTGGGATCTCTTGGCTTCAATCTGATGTTTAGGTTTAGGGCTCTGGGGGTAGGATGTACTGTAGTAGCACATTGCTGAATACAGTTAGTCAATTTGTGTGTTTCA
This sequence comes from Salvelinus alpinus, assembly GCF_045679555.1. Taxonomy (NCBI): domain Eukaryota; kingdom Metazoa; phylum Chordata; class Actinopteri; order Salmoniformes; family Salmonidae; genus Salvelinus; species Salvelinus alpinus. The sequence continues at coordinate 51,891,836 of NC_092094.1, read as the reverse complement.
TTTGATATTGTTATTTTAAGCTGATTAAGGCACTTTCTCATTTACAGCAGCAGAGAAGAAATTCACTTCTCTGTCACACTACTCTTAAAATAAACTTTTGTCTCTGGAGGTGCTCTTGAGGCAAAAGGGCTCCTCCAAATGGACAGAGATATTGCCCAGAAATTACCTCTCCACACCCATGAGCATAAATGTTTTTGCCCATATTGCATATAAAACGCATATACAGCTGTGTTTACACAGGCAGCCGAATTCAGATCCTTTTTTTCACTCATTGGTCTTTTGAACAAATCACATCAGATTTCTTTCAGAGCTGATCTGGCTGGTCAAAAGACCAATTAGTGAAAAAAAAAGGTCAGAATTGGGCTGCCTGTATGAACGCAGCCATGGTAGCCAAAATCGGATGTACACCGTTAGTAACTAGATGTCCATAGTAGATATTGAACAGAGATGAATCCATAGATGACACTCCCTCCAGCTATCAAGAGGGATAGATAAATGGATAGACAACACTTTATTTCTAAAATACTTTTTATGCAATTGTAATGATTTGTACTGAAGTGAAGTTCAGCAAAAAACACATGCTGCAGTATATACTGTACAATATACTGTTCGATGTACATTGTATGAACAATTTATTTATCTAATATTCATCTTTTGGGCAACAAAAGAGAGCAGTCTTATAACAAAACAATTGAAACAGAGCATGATGGTAATACCATCTTGAAATAATACAACGCTGAAAATCCATGCCAGGGGACATTTAAAAAAAAAAAAATGCAACTGAGCGTAATGTTGAATGAGCCTGGAAATAACCCTCTCATGATTTTAGTATTAGTTCTTGTTGCTTTGAGTAACTTGGTTAAATGTAAATGAACATCTCTCTGGCCTGGAAGCCATCTCCATTTCCAAAGGAGGTTATCTCCAACCTCACTGTGGTAAAACAAATATTTGGAGAATCAGTTGAAATTACGCCATTCTTTTTTAGTAACTGTAACAATCAAGTGTACATTTTCTGGAAACACACATGGTTATATTGCCCGCATTCTTTTGCAACATTTCAACATTGTGTATCGATAAAAATACTATCTTCGATTCAAATAAAGATGCAGCAGACTGGAACTGTTTACATTTCTTCGGGCTCAGTTTTCTAACTAAGAGTCAATCCAAAGTATTCTTCCTTCTTCTCAAAGTAGTAGTCGAATCGGTTTATGGCGTACCTGCAGATAGAGGATAAGAGATGAAAGACCTTGAGGTGTTCCATGCGCATCATAATAAGGCTGGGATTCAATCCAAGGTGCATTATAGCGCATCGCACTAGACAGCCGACAATTCGCCGTTTAAAGGCATTTCACGGATATCTTAGTCACGGTAAATGCATGTCGGCTCATGTGTAAATGACCTTAAAACGTATGTTGTAGTGCTCTGCTTTATAAAGCACCTTGGATTAAATCCTGTCTTAAATCTAACTCCCCTCATGAACACACCTGCATGAACACAGGTGGAATGACATTGACGGAAAAACACATTTCTTTGTTTACCGTCAACAGTTTAACATAGTGAAGTACAGTTAAATAATCCACACTAAAATTATTATGCCGTAAAACACAAAGAAATGAAACATCTGGTGTTTATTCAAAGAAAATGTTTTCACCTGCTCTGCTAATTAATATTTAAATCATGGATTTACATGCTAATGAGTAAAAAGATGATAAATACAATTATTTTTTAAAGTGTTGCATTGCTCTGCGAACTACTGTATATCCATTCTGTCAAAAGCATTTAGAACTGTATAGGAGATGATTCGGGATCAGTCCCAGTCTTGTTTGGCTGGCCCGGATTGCCTTTTCAGCGCTTTTCTACACTCGTGAACTGTGCTTCAGACTCCAGCGTAGAGACTTATTCATCAACACAAATGCGGTGTGTTGCCATAATGCAGGGGAGGAAAAAACATGATTAATTTGATAACCGTTATCACAGTTCTTTCAGTGACGCCAGATAAAAGTAGCTTGTTTCAGTCATGGAGAGGAAGCAATTCAGTGAAAGCACTTTAAATGTTCCTCATTCTACGCTGCCTTTCCTTTCGGGGGGGGGCATGAGAGAGCACTTAATTGATTTTGACAAATGACAATGATGAAATTAAAATAACATGTTTACAAAGATTGGGATTTATACCAAATGTCATCCTACATTTCATATCCTGTAGATAGGCTGATGATAATGGGACTTGACAGTCAAATAATCAAACAATACTGATTAGGAAAACTAAGGTTTTCTAATCAATATATTACACATTTTCTTTATTCCACGGGCAATTTCTCCCTCTTACTTTGGACAAACTGTTTTACAATTTTTTTTTCAAAATGTGTAACTGCCTTAATTTTGCTGGACCCCAGGAAGAGTAGGCAGTAGCTAATGAGGATCCATAATAAATACAATAGCATGTTGTATCTTCACAGAAGTTGCCCCAAAATGGCATTGCTTTGTGTACTTGCCTTTCATTACATTAAGTTTGTTTTGACTTTCAACATCTGAACAAAGTACGGTTTCTTTTAAAGCCTAGACATGTTTCAAAAGTTGACCAAGAGTAAAGTGGTTTTGTATTTGTTTGAACCATGTTGTTCAACACTTCAATACGTCTAATGTCTGTGTGTGCTCTCGCCGTTGGCTATTGTGCTTGTCTTTGAAACAGAGTGAAGTTTCAAAAGAACGGAAAATGGAGACATAAAGGACTTTATCGTTAACTCCTCAATGCCTGCTCAGTATATAGTGTGAACGTTACTGGACAGCGCCTTACCTCAGTGATGAAAAGACTCAGTTAGACACAACAGTTGAATTACATAAAGCTCTATTCCAGTTCCGCCACGTACCCCTTGGCATTGTGTGTGTTTTGATTTTGTTTTGTTGTATTTGTTTTGTATGAATCTTTCACTCTGTTAAAATTGATAGTTTGGGCCTGAAATTGGCAATGACATTATGGAAAGGATGGTAAATTGTTTCCATTGTTCAATTTCATAAAAAGTTATTTATCTGAAAAATGTAGAACTTGTTTTAGAGTCGTCATCTGACTTCTAATAGTAACTTGGTTAATCAGAAAACAGTTATTGTTGAGAACGAATGATTACAAATATTTTTTCCATTGAGCCATCTGTTGTAATTTGCAGTTTTTTCCCTTTTGCTTAAAGATGAAATAAGTCTATGGTTATATGATGTAGGCATACCGTTTGACACGTGACCTCATTGACCACATGAAGCGCAGTAAAGAAAACCTACATTTAACTTCTCCAACAGTATTAAATGAAAATGAAAGTAGAAAAAAATTAACCATATTATCTTACAATAAATCTAAAATAAAAACATTTTCCTATTTACTATTTAGAAAAAGGGGGGCAAATTCAAACACTGAAAAGCAGGTAAACCATTCCACAATGTGCTTTTGTGCATGTCCCCATTTTCTTCACTCAAACCATTCCAAACAGTGGGCCTCTTACTCATTTCCTCATAATAATGTCTTCGTCAAATTGGCTTTGGAAGCATGGAATAACCGCTGCCTTGCCAATACATCCACAAACTCAACCGCTGCCTAGCAGATACAAGTGAAACAAAAAATAAATAAAGTCAATATCAACGGTAGGGTGGGAGGCAGGGAGGGTGGAGTTCATGCATTCCCATTGCGGCTCCCCAATATCACATGCACATGTGGCTTTGGTTAAGTGTGAGGCCTAGCAGTTGCCTGTCACTCGTTGAGTAGTCAGCAGAGACTCGTCTTAAAAGGGATAACGCAACAAGTAAATGGGCATAGAGAGAAACACCCCAACAAACCTCCATCGTGAGGACCCTCCTTCTCCAAGTCTAGGACATATGCTCTCTTTTGGAAGCTCTGGAGGGGGACCCCTTAAGTGACTGGTGCAAACTCACTGTTGTTTTCCACCTTGTTATGGTTAACCTTAGATTTGGGATATAGGGATGTAATCTGACTCTTTCTACGCACATTGGGGCAACTTGTGCCTGGAGCTTAGTGGGGCCAGACAGGCTAACAGCCACATATGGCCGAACCAGGGGTGAGAGACAGACATGGAGGACCAATGAGACTGGAACAATACTGTCTCTGTTCCATCTGCTCCTGCTGGATCGCATTTCCTCCATAGTTCCGATATAAAGTGGTGGGGCCCCTGTCACTGATCCACAGAGCGGACAGCGAAGCCACACATAGGGGAGGGTGCCGTGTGTCAATAGTGATTAACGTCAGCACAGTGGCGACTGCTGCTTCTGTGGGGTACAATGGGGCATTGGAGGACAGGAATACTTTCTGCTCAGAGGACTATGCTGTTCATAATACATTTTGGTCCCCCTGAAAATACAAATATTTGTTACTGGGGCTAATGTGTTACCAGGTGATTCGATTAAAGTTAATGCATTGTGCAATCATTTTTCTTATTTCTCATGAAGGTTGTGTGAGTGTTGGGCGGCAGGGATCTGACGAGAGGAACGGCTATTCGTAGTAAAGCTATGTAAACACTTGTAGGTTTTACTTGGTATCAGCATTTAGAAGCAACGCACTGGGCACAGACATCAGTTCAACGTCTAGTTTTGATTTACCTTTGGTTGAGTTGTCAAATAATGTGAAACATGAAATCAACAAAACAATTCACCATGCCATTGGATTTAGGTGAAAAGTTGAGTGAAAAAAATACAAAATGCCCTGACGCTGATGACTTTTTACAAATCCAATCAGTTTTACACATTGATTCAATATCGTCATATACATTTTGGGGGGTTTGAAATGACGTGGAAACAATGTTGATGAACCAGTTTTGCCCAATGGGAATATTGGTCACATTCAAGACTCTAGAGATACAGGTCACTCACCTTTCAAAGTCAAAATCAATGGAGGAATATCTGGCCTGCAGGATTGCCCAGAGACCCCATAAAAAGTTGGAGGCCTGCGAATAGATGGAGAAAAACAGAGGGATAAGGAGAAAGCGAGAGAAGCAAAAGTTAGGACACAGGTTTCCTGCTTGTTCAGGCCAGGGTTGCACTTGACCTCATCTTCTGTATACATCCAATGCTTTACCCTGTGACTAAAAATGTTGTATTACTATTGAATAGATTTCAGAGTCTTGTCCATCTTAAAGTTCTGAAATTGAAGTACCCACTGAGTTGTCATATCGAGACATTGTAGCCTGCTGTTGAATCTGAAGTGCTTTAGACGCCAGAAAACAATAAAAAAATCCTCTCTGGTTATTGTCCTGTCATGTATGTCCCCAGCGGCCTTTGTTCAACATTGCTGTGGTTTTGAGGATGTACCTCTCATGGTGAAAGATTGTGTGCCCACCGGACAGAAATGTAATGGGCTTTCTTATGCCGCGTCCCGGGCGAATCATGATGGCAGGACAGAAACAGATGTAACTGTTTTCAATGAGATGACGACGACAAATGCTGCAACGGCCGACAGAAAATACTGCCCACTGCGGCTGGACGGAATTTGAGGCAAGAGCTGAAATAGAGGCCCGGACTCTAACTTGCAAGAGGTGTATTGTTTTGGGATGTTATTTAGGAAATATTTTCATGACAGGCTTTTGTATACCCATAAACCACATGTGAATTGTGGTTTTGCTTTCCCTGTGTTTTGCTTCTGAAAAATATGGGGAAAAGTCTATAGGTTCCCACGCTTCCATACATTTCTGTTGTCATCCACCCTTATTGTAATTCTCTATGGTGGGACCACTAATCATTTCCTAACGAGTTCCAGGCAGACCTCTGTGCTGTGGCCGAATGATATAATCACATTTTTATTTGATAATCAAATAAAGGGTGGAATGAAATACTGGAGCAGTATGTGGTTTCCCCTCTCGTTTTTTCCCTGCCACATTTTCATATGTAACGTCTCTCCTCAGTTCTAGATGGAGATGGAGTGCATTTTTTTTTTGCTATGATTAATGACATTAAGATGCCATTAGCCTAACTCTAAGCAGAGATGGCCAATGACAGGGAGCCATTCAGAAAAGCCCAGAGACGAAGCATGCTACTAATACGAAATAGAGTCATCATCACAGAGTCACAGTCTTTGGCCCTTCGGTACCTGGGAAGGGGTTCCCTGATGGGGACAAAGAAGATTCAGATCAACTTTATTATACCCCCGGGGGGGGGGAATTCATTTGGTCATGTGCTTAAAAAGACGGTACATAAAACATGAAACACACAGAAACAACACAATGGAATTCATTCAAAGTGCCATAGCTACACATTGAAAGTGAAAGTGCAATATGCTGTATAGTCGAGGGACCAACAGACTATCTATTATACAGCCTAATGGATGTTGGGGAAAAAATGAGTCCCCATATCTATCTGTTTTGATTTTCTTTTGAAGAAGTCTCTTTCCCCTTGTCCGGCTGAGTGAGTTTTGAGTAAAGGGGATGAGTACTGTCTTGTTAAATACTTTCAAGTTTTAGGAGGATGAGTTTTGTGTATACGTTGGTGTCTGATTCTTGATCTACACCAATTATTTCCAAACATGCATATATGACCAAAGGACTGCACACTGCAGGACAGATTTATAGAACATTTGTTAGATATGGCAGTCGATATTAAAAATGTTCAGTTTGCGTAAAAAAACATTCTCTTTTGCAATTTCTTTATCATAGAGCGAGTTGTAGAGAACTCAGTGTGCCTTGGCTCGCTCTGTCTGGGCTTAAGATGGGGAGAGGAGCAGTGGAGAAGCTCCCATCCCAAGAACATTGGCGGAGAGCCACTTCTTAGTGATGCCACAGAGACGATTTGTCTATTAATGGGCTCTGGGAAATATCAAAACATACCCCAGCAGTTCAGGGGGCATCAATATCAGTTCTTTCTCTTTTTGTGATTGATGAAGGGCAATTCCACAGAAACGGATAACGGTAACAAACCATACAACTCTATGCACAAGGACTACTTTGAGCAATTTCCATCGAGAAATTCACAAAAACACAGTTACTGGAAGAACTGTGCAGATGCAAAGTTTGGTAAGAGAATCGCGGTAAAATCTTGCTCAGTTTTTTATGCGACCACATTTTCCAAAATCTTGAACAAATATAGTGTTCCGAATTAAGATTCAAAGATGTCTGCAGAAAGAATTGCTTGTCAGCTATGACATGACACCTTGAGTTTAAAAAAAATCCCTTTTGGTTATTGAACTACAATAAGTGTAGTGGATTTACACCCGGTAAAATATTTACGGTAACGGAATTACATAATGGGTCCCTGATCTGTACTATACAGAAATGCATAATCGTGGATATATACAGTTGAAGTCGGAAGTTTAAATACACCTTAGTCAAATACATTTAAACTCAGTTTTTCACAATTCCGGTCAGTTAGGATCACCACTTTATTTTAAGAATGTGAAATGTTAGAATAATAGTTGAGAGAATGATTTATTTCAGCTTTTCTTTCATCACATTCGCAGTGGGTCAGAAGTTTACATACACTCAATTAGTATTTGGTAGCATTGCCTTTATATTGTTTAACTTGAGTCAAACGTTTCAGGTAGCCTTCCACAAGCTTCCCACAATAAGTTGGGTGAATTTTGGCCCATTCCTCCTGACAGAGCTGGTGTAACTGAGTCAGGTTTGTAGGCCTCCTTGCTCGCACACGCTTTTTCAGTTCTGCCCACACATTTTGTATAGGATTGAGGTCAGGGCTTTGTGATGGCCACTCCAATACCTTGACTTTGTTGTCCTTAAGCCATTTTGCAACAACTTTGGAAGTATGCTTGTGGTCATTGTCCATTTGGAAGACCCACACAAGTTTTAATGACTCCAACCTAAGTGTATGTAAACTTCCGACTTCAACTGTAAGTCATTCTCTTCATGGTGATGTATCCTGAATAGGCACACAAATGTAGAAATATGCAATATCATAATTTGCATATTTGGGTATTATTCTACCCACTGGCTACATTTGGTTGGTTCGTAGCGGACCAAATCTGAACCAATCATAGACGTCTATGTTTCATAAGTTCGGACATCACAGTACAGCACAGTAGAGTAGAGTATAGTTCAGTGCAGTACAGTAAAGCAAAGTATAGTTCAGTACTGTACTATAGTCTAGTGTGCTCTACTGTACTGTACTGAACTCTACGTGTATTTACAGTACTGTACTCTAATGAAACTGTGCTGTCCAAACTTGTGAAACATAAACATCAATGATTGGTTCAGATTTGGTCCGGTCACCAATCATTGACGTCTATGTTTGGGCCAAGTCAAGGCCGGTCTGGATGATAAATCAAAGTCCGTGGTTTCTGACTACACATGTGCTATGATTTCCCATTTCCCAATTTGGTAACAGAATTAAGAGATTTAATCACTTAATAGATCATAAACAAAATTGATATTGGTAGGTCTACTTTTACATTCCTCTGGGCACCAACTGGTTGAATCGAAGTTGTTTCAAAGTAATTTGTAAACGTATTGTGCTGCGGAATCTACGTGGAAAATACATTGAATTTGAAAAAAGTTAACGGTTGTTTTGAGGGTGGAATTTCAACCACGGGATTATGTCATCATTGTAACCAATTTTCAACATAGACAAACCTTATATAAAATATGTTTAATTTGTACCTTTGAAACAACATCAGATCTTCAACGTTATTTGCTGGGCAGCACCTCCTACTGGATAGTTGATCTATCTACAGCTATTCATTTGGTCCCCCATCCAGGGTTTTAACCAAGCCCTGTGCTGCTTAGCTTTGATATTTGCCACTGACTAGTACCAATACACTATCGTGAGAATGATTGCACGATCTCTTAATAACTATAGCTGATCGTGGACTACAGGAAACGGAGTGGCGAGCACACCCCCATCCACATCAATGTGGCTGTAGTGGAGCGCGTTGTGAGCTTCAAGTTCCTCAGTGTCCACATCACTAAGGAATTAACATGGCCCACACACACCAACACAGTTGCGAAGAGGGCACGACAGCACCTCTTCCCCCTCAGGAGGCTGAAAAGATTTGGCATGGGCCCTCAGATCCTCAAAAAGTTCTACAACTGCACCATTGAATGCATCTTGACATAGCAGCTGCAAGGCATCCGACCGCAAATGTCCTACAGAGGGTGGTGAGTACGGCCCAGTACATCACTGCCATTCAGGACTTCTATACCAGACGGTGTCAGAGGAAGACTCCAGCCACCCAAGCCGTAGACTGTTCTCTCTGCTACTGCCCGGCAAGTGGTACCAGTGCACCAAGTCTGGAACCAACAGGACCCTGAACAGCTTCTAGCCCCAAGCCATAACTGCTGAACAAGACTGCTAAATAGTTAATCATATGGCTACCCGGACTACCTGCATTGACCATTTTTTGCACTAACTCTCTTGCACTGACTCTCTGGCACACACTGGATTCACTACCCACACACTCACACATACTTACACTGACACCCGAACACACACACTCACACACTACATAGTGAGTCCAGTGTGAGTCCAGACAAATTCTGTCTCCTAGAGATGAACGTACTTTGGTGCGAAAAGTGCAAATCAATCCCAGAACAACAGCAAAGGACCTTGTGAGGATGTTGGAGGAAACAGGTACAAAAGTATCTACAGTGGGGAGAACAAGTATTTGATACACTGCCGATTTTGCAGGTTTTCCTACTTACAAAGCATGTAGAGGTCTGTCATTTTTATCATAGGTACACTTCAACTGTGAGAGACGGAATCTAAAAATCAAAAATCCAGAAAATCACATTGTATGATTTTTAAGTAATTAATTAGCATTTTATTGCATGACATAAGTATTTGATACATCAGAAAAGCAGAACTTAATATTTGGTACAGAAACCTTTGTTTGCAATTACAGAGATCATACGTTTCCTGTAGTTCTTGACCAGGTTTGCACACACTGCAGCAGGGATTTCGGCCCACTCCTCCATACAGACCTTCTCCAGATCCTTCAGGTTTCGGGGCTGTCGCTGGGCAATATGGACTTTCAGCTCCCTCCAAAGATTTTCTATTGGGTTCAGGTCTGGAGACTGGCTAGGCCACTCCAGGACCTTGAGATGGTTCTTACGGAGCCACTCCTTAGTTGCCCTGGCTGTGTGTTTCGGGTCGTTGTCATGCTGGAAGACGCAGCCACGACCCATCTTCAATGCTCTTACTGAGGGAATGAGGTTGTTGGCCAAGATCTCGCGATACATGGCCCCATCCATCCTCCCCTCAATACGGTGCAGTCGTCCTGTCCCCTTTGCAGAAAAGCATCCCCAAAGAATGATGTTTCCACCTCCATGCTTCACGGTTGGGATGGTGTTCCTGGGGTTGTACTCATCCTTCTTCCTCCAAACACGGCGAGTGGAGTTTAGACCAAAAAGCTCTATTTTTGTCTCATCAGACCACATGACCTTCTCCCATTCCTCCTCTGGATCATCCAGATGGTCATTGCCAAACTTCAGACGGGCCTGGACATGCGCTGGCTTGAGCAGGGGGACCTTGCGTGCGCTGCAGGATTTTAATCCATGACGGCGTAGTGTGTTACTAATGGTTTTCTTTGAGACTGTGGTCCCAGCTCTCTTCAGGTCATTGACCAGGTCCTGCCGTGTAGTTCTGGGCTGATCCCTCACCTTCCTCATGATCATTGATGCCCCACGAGGTGAGATCTTGCATGGAGCCCCAGACCGAGGGTGATTGACCGTCATCTTGAACTTCTTCCATTTTCTAATAATTGCGCCAACAGTTGTTGCCTTCTCACCAAGCTGCTTGCCTATTGTCCTGTAGCTAGGACTGTCTGGGTGTGGTCTGAGAGAGGCGTCTAATTGGATGAGCCTAAAGGGAGGGATATGTAACCTGAAAAACTGTGGTCCCAGCTCTCTTCAGGTCATTGACCAGGTCCTGCCGTGTAGTTCTGGGCTGATCCCTCACCTTCCTCATGATCATTGATGCCCCACGAGGTGAGATCTTGCATGGAGCCCCAGACCGAGGGTGATTGACCGTCATCTTGAACTTCTTCCATTTTCTAATAATTGCGCCAACAGTTGTTGCCTTCTCACCAAGCTGCTTGCCTATTGTCCTGTAGCTAGGACTGTCTGGGTGTGGTCTGAGAGAGGCGTCTAATTGGATGAGCCTAAAGGGAGGGATATGTAACCTGAAAACTAGCTGAAAACAGACAGGTTTGAAACTCTCTATGTTATTGGTCTATTAACTTATAACGCCTGGTGATGTTGTCAGGAATGCCAAAACTCAATCCCACCCAAACAGGCTGAAATAACAGGCGGCTTTTTCAAACAGCTCTTACACTCAAAGGGTATTATCATAACGTTCACAATTTCACAGTATTATTCCAACCTCATAGTGTGGAAATGTATAGAAACCCCCCCCCAAAAAAAATCACATTTTTGATTGCACTGGGCCTTTAAATGAAAAGCAGCTACGCCAAACGTTTTTTCTCGTGATTGTTTTGATCAACAAGCATATCCACCATCTCCACGCCAGACTTGCAAATTACTTGGACTGGAAACTTGACACAGCCATTAGTTGTCAGTGAGTGAGTGACTTCTCCCACTTCACCAAGCCAGAGTTCTTGGTTTGTCACAGAAATCTGATTTCAATCAACAAGATGTTATCGCTGCTCTTATTCATTTCCAGGCCATAATTTTTTCTTCCTCGCTCCACGTTTAGAGGAAAAGAAAATGCCTTCTCATCATTTCTGTGCTATTTTGAGAGACATCGACACTACCCCAAAGATTACCAAGACAATCTTGCATATTGTGTCGACTTATGAAAGCAGCATGAGTCTAGTCCAGCTCCACTCGAGCCTCCAACGACTGGAAATTGTGGTTGTAAAAAAAAATACATCTCGGCTGCTGTCTGTCATTTTTTCTTGCAGTGGTTTCAAATCAACTCCGATAGAGTCTGTCAAAACGCACAGGGCGGTAGGTCGATCATACTTTGGTTTTTGGGAATCTGGACCCATAAACGGACATAGTTGGATGTTAGTTTAAATGTTGAACTATAGTGAAATTCAGGCTCCCCTGCAAAAACTACTACTTGTCTCTGCATCAACAAATACTCATTAAATGGATGTGTCAGCCAATGAACACAACAAATATATATGCGAGTTAGAAAGTAGATATAAAGTATTTTGCTGTGATTGTCTACTTAGACTATTGTGAAATATCAATGCCGGATAATAGGTGCTGTGCCATTGACTCTCACCAGTGAGAACTTGCAGACTTGAACATAGAGCTTCTGAACCTCTAGTTCTGTAACTGTGGCCTCCAGCCCCACACTGTGCTTGTAGCTCTCAAGGTAAGCAGTCAACCAGTCCCTCTGCAGTTCAGGTCTGGGATACAGGCTGTAGTCAGTGTCACTCGTACCTTGGGGATGGATCAAACACACAGATAAATGAGAACTTGTCAAACCATAGGGTTTGATTACACATCTTAAAGGGACATTTTACTCATAAATGTAACTTGTCAGTTTATCTTTTCTATACATTTGGGGTGGAGGCATATACTGTAGATGGACAGGGGTCGTGTCTTGACATTAGACTTAGAGATCTGAAAAAATACTTCTTTAGAGGTCTGAAAACAAACTTTGAAAGTGTAATGTCCATTTAATGAGCTTGGTTAGTACAAGTTCAATGTTGAAGGCGAAATTAAATATTGAAATACATTTAAATAATGAGAGAGAAAGCTGATGTGAGAGAAAGCTCAGTGACAAACAACAATAGCCACTACCCCTGTCAAAAACTGTATTTACTTTTTCAAATCAAATCAAATTTATTAGTCACATACACATGGTTAGCAGATGTTAATGCGAGTGTAGCGAAATGCTTGTGCTTCTAGTTCCGACAATGCAGTAATAACAACAAGTAATCTAACCTAACAATTCCGCAACTACTACCTTATACACGCAAGTGTAAAGGGATAAAGAATATGTACATAAAGATATATGAATGAGTGATGGTACAGACGGCATAGGCAAGGTGCAGTAGATGGTATAGAGTACGGTATATACCTATGAGATGAGTACTGTAGGGTATGTAAACATAAAGTGGCATAGTTTAAAGTGGCTAGTGGTACATGTATTACATAAGATGGCAAGATGCAGTAGATGATATAGAGTACAGTATATACATATACATAAGAGATGTGTAATGTAGGGTATGTAAACATTATATTAGGTGGCATTGTTTAAAGTGGCTGGTGGTACATTTTTACATAATTTCCATCAATTCCCATTTTTAAGGTGGCTGGAGCTGAGTCAGTTTGTTGGCAGCGGCCGCTAAATGTTAGTGGTGGCTGTTTAACAGTCTGATGGCCTTGAGATAGAAGCTGTTTTTCAGTCTCTCGGTCCCTGCTTGGATGCACCTGTACTGACCTCGCCTTCTGGATGATAGCGGGGTGAACAGGTAGTGGCTTGGGTGGTTGTTGTCCTTGATGATCTTTATGGCCTTCCTGTGACATCGGGTGGTGTAGGTGTCCTGGAGGGCAGGTAGTTTGCCCCGGGTGATGCGTTCTGCCGACCTCACTACCCTCTGGAGAGCCTTACGGTTGTGTGCGGAGCAGTTGCCGTACCAGGCGGTGATACAGCCCGACAGGATGCTCTCGATTGTGCATCTGTAGAAGTTTGTGAGTGCTTTTGGTGACAAGCCGAATTTCTTCAGCCTCCTGAGGTTGAAGAGGCGCTGCTGCGCCTTCTTCACAACGCTGTCTGTGTGGGTGGACCAATTCAGTTTGTCCGTGATGTGTACACCGAGGAACTTAAAACTTTCCACCTTCTCCACTACTGACCCGTCGATGTGGATAGGGGGGAGCTCCCTCTGCTGTTTCCTGAAGTCCACAATCATCTCCTTTGTTTTGTTGACGTTGAGTGTGAGGTTATTTTCCTGACACCACACTCCGAGGGCCCTCACCTCCTCCCTGTAGGCCGTCTCGTCGTTGTTGGTAATCAAGCCTACCACTGTAGTGTCGTCCGCAAACTTGATGATTGAGTTGGAGGCGTGCATGGCCACGCAGTCGTGGGTGAACAGGGAGTACAGGAGAGGGCTCAGAACGCACCCTTGTGGGGCCCCAGTGTTGAGGATCAGCGGGGTGGAGATGTTGTTACCTACCCTCACCACCTGGGGGCGGCCCGTCAGGAAGTCCAGGACCCAGTTGCACAGGGCGGGGTCGAGGCCCAGGGTCTCGAGCTTGATGACGAGTTTGGAGGGTACTATGGTGTTAAATGCTGAGCTGTAGTCGATGAACAGCATTCTCACATAGGTATTCCTCTTGTCCAGATGGGTTAGGGCAGTGTGCAGTGTGGTTGCGATTGCGTCGTCTGTGGACCTATTGGGTCGGTAAGCAAATTGGAGTGGGTCTAGGGTGTCCGGTAGGGTGGAGGTGATATGGTCCTTGACTAGTCTCTCAAAGCACTTCATGATGACGGAAGTGAGTGCTACGGGGCGGTAGTCGTTTAGCTCAGTTACCTTAGCTTTCTTGGGAACAGGAACAATGGTGGCCCTCTTGAAGCATGTGGGAACAGCAGACTGGGCTAAGGATTGATTGAATATGTCCGTAAACACACCAGCCAGCTGGTCTGCGCATGCTCTGAGGACGCGGCTGGGAATGCCGTCTGGGCCTGCAGCCTTGCGAGGGTTAACACGTTTAAATGTTTTACTCACCTCGGCTGCAGTGAAGGAGAGCCCGCAGGTTTTGGTAGTGGGCCGTGTCAGTGGCACTGTATTATCCTCAAAGCGGGCAAAAAAGGTATTTAGCCTGTCTGGGAGCAAGACATCCTGATCCGCGACGGGGCTGCTTTTCTTTTTGTAATCCGTGATAGACTGTAGACCCTGCCACATACCCCTTGTGTCTGAGCTGTTGAATTGCGATTCAATTTTGTCTCTGTACTGGGACTTAGCCTGTTTGATAGCCTTGCGGAGAGAATAGCTACACTGTGTGTATTCGGTCATGTTTCCGGTCACCTTGCCCTGGTTAAAAGCAGTGGTTCGCGCTTTCAGTTTCACGCGAATGCTGCCGTTAATCCACGGTTTCTGGTTTGGGAATGTTTTAATCGTTGCTCTGGGTACGACATCGTCAATGCACTTCCTAATGAACTCGCTCACCGAATCTGCATATTCATCATTGTTGTTGTTGGACGCCGTGCGGAACATATTCCAATCCGCGTGATCAAAGCAGTCTTGAAGCGTGGATTCAGATTGGTCGGACCAGCGTTGAACAGACCTGAGCGCGGGAGCTTGTAGTTTTAATTTCTGTTTGTAGGCTGGAATCAACAAAATGGAGTCGTGGTCAGCTTTTCCGAAAGGAGGGCGGGGGAGGGCCTTATATGCGTCGCGGAAGTTAGTATAACAATGGTCCAGAGTTCTGCCAGCCCTGGTCGGACAATCGATGTGCTGATAGAATTTAGGGAGTTTTGTTTTTAGATTAGCCTTGTTAAAATCCCCAGCTACGATGAATGCAGCCTCAGGGTGTGTGGTTTCCAGTTTACAGAGAGTCAGATAGAGTTCGTTCAGGGCCATCGATGTGTCTGCTTGGGGGGGAATATATACGGCTGTGATTATGACCGAAGTGAATTCCCTTGGTAGATAATGCGGTCTACATTTGATTGTGAGGAGTTCTAGATCAGGTGAACAGAATGACTTTAGTTCCTGAGTGTTGTTATGATGGTCACACCACGTCTCGTTAATCATGAGGCATACCCCCCCGCCCCTCTTCTTACCAGAAAGATGTATGTTTCTGTCTGCGCGATGCGTGAAGAAACCAGCTGGCTGCACCGACTCCGTTAGCGTCTTTTCAGTTAGCCATGTTTCCGTGAAGCAGAGCACGTTGCAATCCCTGATGTCTCTCTCGAATGTTACCCGTGCTCGGATTTCATCGACCTTATTCTCAAGAGACTGGACATTGGCGAGTAGTATGCTAGGGAGTGGAGCGCGATGTGCTCGTCTCCGAAGCCTGACCAGGAGACCGCTACGTTTGCCCCTTTTTCGGCGTCGTGTAGCTTCGCCGGCTGGGATCAGGTCCATTGTATTGGGTGGAAGGCAAGACACTGGATCCGTTTCGGGAAAGTCATATTCCTGGTAGGAAGGGTGGTTAGTTGACGTTAATCGTATATTCAGTAGTTCCTCCCGGCTGTATGTAATGAAACTTAAGATCACCCGGGGTACCAATGTAAGAAATAACACATAGAAAAACAAAATACTGCATATTTTCCAAGGAACGCGAAGCGAGGCAGCCATCCTGTTCGGCGCCGGAAGTTGTACTCATGTGATTTTGCAGTTTACACTATACCGCTCTCAGCTAAGGCTCCAAATAGAACCAGTTAACGTTAGCTAGCTAGCTAAGAAGCCCTTTAGCAAGCGCTTTAGATCAATGCCTGAGACTGATGGGCCCACACTGTTTGGCTAGCGAGATTAAATAGTCTACTGAGGCCTTCTAGCTAGCTATCTAACGTTAGCTCGTGCAAACTGCAACACCACCTAAGTAAATAAAAATTTTGTACTGGCTATTTTTGTTGGGTTTGTTTGATTTTGCATAGTGACATTGCTAATCTATTTTTGACATTAAACTATGCAGTTAACCCGGTCCAGGTAAAGAAAATAAGTTTCCAGTTCCTCCGAGATACACAGAAATAAAACAACCAGTCACGGATCAGGGGCCACTCCCTATGAATTATAAACTGAAGTAACGCACCTGCAAACTCATTGAAATGGTTGCCTATGTCGAAGGCCTGGTAGTTAAAATCAGCATACTCATAGTCAATGAATCTCACCATGCCTAAAGGAGGAGAGATTAATGTAGGGTTAATGCAGCTTATTACGATGACACACATGCACTTTAGTAAACTGTTCTTTGGCACTTCAGTAATAGACGTATTTGAATCCAGATCTGGGTCTCAAATACTTGTAAAAAATCCATTCAAATACCTTACCTGGGCCTGTTGGAGCTTGCCTGGCTTAATAAATCAAAGTCCCAAAACTGTCAACTCCACCCACCAGGCAGACTTCAAGTACTTGAAACCCAAGTCTGTACTCTATTCATGTTGCTATAATTGATAGTGTGATCTGAAAGCTTCAACAAATAATAGTTTTGGGGGTGCTTATATTTGTCGTGTTACACACTTGTACAAGTGTTCATCATTGCAAGTTTGTAATTGAAATGTGCTTCTTGCGAATCCAAACTCCCCCTGAGACACCCGGATGGAGTGGGGTCATGGTCAGGGTCACCGTTGTCCAGCGACCCTGGAGCAATTGGGGTTAAGTGCCTTGCTCAAGAGCATAGCGGCAGTTTTTTCAACTTGTCGGCTGTGAGATTTGAACCACCAACCTTTTGAGCCTAACCTCGAGGCTACCTCCCGCACCTTAGTCAACACCCAAAAGTCAATGCTAAATTTCCTCAATTAGATACAATGAAATTATTTTCCATTTTACTTAGATTATGTTCCAGTATCATAGGCTTTTAGTTTGTGCTTTACTGTTGCAACTGCAACGTCCCTGACAAGATTCAGAGAAACATGAATCATTTCTTTATCATAATCGTGTGCCTTACATGCATCATAGCAATGCTGCAAGTTTGAAATGACATTAGGACATTAAAAAAATGAAAAGAGGATTAAGGGAATAGGGTATAGGTTTAGTAGCAAAATAAAGGAAAGCTGTGGGATCGATCAAGACCGTTTCGTGAACCACATTTTGTCAAAGTTTTAAAGTGGAACATGTCCTACAATCAGACCACTTTATAAGTGGAAATAAGTGAAATCGAAGGGACATCAAGAGTTATTGAGTCTAAAATATGGCAATCTTGTATTCTTACCGACACTGATGGTCTATTGCACCAGATTGGCAGAACAAATGCTATACCTAAACAGTTCAATTCTAATGAATCCAGTTCTACCCCATGCCCCGTTGCTTTTCTAACTACTGTACAAAATGAACTCGCATCATACACCCTCACCCACCCTCTTTGTTGTCGTAGATTATATTTTTAGTCAGGAGGTCGTTGTGACACAGCACGGTCGGCGAGCCGATCTGAGAGAGGTGTCTTTTCAGCGTCTCCATTTCATCTGACAGGGTTTCGATGCTAGGGATCTCTCGCAGCAGCTTGGAACTGTGTGGGCAAAAAAAATCAATAAAATAACAGTTACACATTGCAGGCACTGAAAGTATCATCACATTCAAATGTATTTCATGCTATTCCACATGCTGTTTTTACACAGATGAAGGACGGTATAATGTGTTTTAGAATGTACTAAAGATGCATGTGCTGCAGCCTTTCTTGTCGCCGGCTATTTTAATTCTGTGTCATTAAGACACGTGATGCCAACAAATCTCCTTCGCCATTAGGGGCGATAAAGTCCTAGACCACTGTTACGCTACCCACAAGCAAGCGTCCAAGGCCCTCCTCCCTCATCCGCCATTCGGCATGTCAGATCATGAGTCCGTATTCCTGCTTCCCTGTTTACAAGCAGAAGCTCAAACAGGAAGTACCTGCGACTCGCCCCGTTGAGAAATGTCATCAGAATCAGAGATTATGCTACAGGACTGCTTTGCTAGCGCCGACTGGAATATGTTCCGAGACTCCGCCAATAACATTGACGAGCTCACCACCTCCGTCACTGGCTTCATTAGGAAATGCATCGGCGACGTTGTCCACAGAGTGAAGGTTCGCTGCTTCGGAGCCGGACAATATTCTTGGGCACATTCTCAGAGCATGTGCAGATCAGCTGGACTGAACTCCATCTGCATCTGCATCTGGATCATGGGCTTCCTGACTGCCACACTGCCCCTCAACACGTGGGCCCCACTGGGGTGTGTGCTTAGTCCCCTCCTGTACTCCCTGTTCACCCACAACTG
Source organism: Salvelinus alpinus (assembly GCF_045679555.1). Lineage (NCBI taxonomy): Eukaryota > Metazoa > Chordata > Actinopteri > Salmoniformes > Salmonidae > Salvelinus > Salvelinus alpinus. Next base: position 51,873,016 of record NC_092094.1, on the reverse strand, counting down.
TGTGGCCACGCACGACTCCAACACCATCATCAAGTTTGCTGACGGACACAACGGTGGCAGGCCTGATCACCGGCGATGATTATACAGCCTACAGGGAGGAGGTCAGTGACCTGGCAGTGTGGTGCCGGGACAACAAACTCTCCCTCAACATCAGTGAAACCAAGGAGCTGATCATGGACTACAGGAAACAGGGGGGCGAGCATACCACCAATGGAGGGGAGCTTCAAGTTCCTCTGTGTCCAAATCACTAAGGACTTAAAATGGTCTACTCACACAGTCGAGAGATTGAAAAGGTTTGTCATGGGCCCTCAAATCCTCAAAAAGTTATACAGCTGCAGCACTGAGAACATCTTGATCACTGCTTGTTAAGGCAACAGCACCGCCCTCGATCGCATGGTGCTACAGATGGTGGTGCGGACAGCCCAGTACATCACTGGGGCCGATCTCCCTACCATCTAGGACTTCTATATCAGGTGGTGTGAAAGGAAGGCCCGGAAAATCGTTCAAGACCCCAGCCACCCAAGCCATAGACTGTTCTCTCTGCTTCCGCACAGCAAGCGGTACCGGTGCATCAAGTCTGACACCAACATGCTCCTGAACAGCTTCTATTCCCAAGCCATAATCCTGCTAAATACTGTAGCTGACATAATGGCTACATGGACTATCTGAGTTGACCCTTATACTGTATTTTATTTTTGCACTGTCTCTATGCACACTCACGCACACTGACACTCCAACACACACATAACATGCACACACATTTATGCAGACTACACACCTGCACACACACTCACACACAATCATCATTTATGCTGCTGCCTCTCTGTTTATCATGTATCCTGATGCCTAGTCACCTTACATATCTACCTGTATCACTCCAGTATTCCTGCACATTGTTAATAATATGGTATTGGAACTGACACTGTATATAGCTTCTTACTTTCTTGTGTTATTCTTATTGTTTTTGTTCTACCTTCTGTTATTTTTAGTGCTACAATGATATTGATTGCTGCATTGTTGGGTTTGGCGCGTGCAAGGCATTTCACTGTACTTGTTCATGTGACAATAAAACTTAAATCTTGAAACAGTAAACAGTATATAGTACATGTGCAGGGCTCAGTGCCTTCAAGAGACTTGACCACTGACTGAATACGGACATTTTAAAAGAAAATATACTATATTGGACTTATTTCCATGTTTCAAGTTGTTGCATTACATCACGTCCATGTTGGCCATTAATCTATCAGTACACAGTACAAATACAGAGACAAATAAAGTCCATTACTTCCTGTGCCTGCAAAGACTTGAAGAAAGTCTAGAAGAGGAAAACGTCTGGCCCGGTCTTGTATTCAACCAGGGGGAGAATTACTTAATGCAGTAGTTCTCCAACCTGTAGATGCATTCTCCAGGCCTGCATGCGTTTACATCAAAACAAGTTGTTTATGACACTAGACAGCACAACATATCATCCGGAGAGGTTACATGCCTTCACAATGTTTTGTTATTCCTTCTTGGGAAAGCACTATCAATCAACAAAGGTCTTATTTTCACGGACGCCACTCGAAAATGCACCTGGGAAACGCTGTGTAAGCATTGTGCCGTTCAAATGATTTTTTTTGTCTCTTTTCAATCGCCAAAGAAAAAAAATCCAAGAAAGTAATTTAAACACTGTTATACCTATTTATGCAAGGGGACAAACAGTTGTGGTGCTATTATACACAGTTGTCGACATAATTTAGTGGGGTCTGTTAGGAACGTACAATAAAAGCAGAGACGTAGGCCGTTGTTTACAGTCATGACAGAGCTCTTTTCCCCTCCTACAGACCCTGCACTATTTTCTCAGACCCACAATCACTCATTTGGATGGAAGATTACTTTGTTCAGCTCCGTTTGAATAATTTTTCATTGTCGTTGCGAATGGACACTTTGCTCATCACTCATAAAGGCTTTGGGCCCTATTCAGTCAAAACTGTTATCTGTATTTCTGGGATATAGCCTACACTGTAACACAGTTTTGTTCTTACAACATGTGTTCTTGCAATTTTAGAATAACCCTGTTTTTTCTTAGTTTTTTACTTTCCCAGAAACTCTTAAAAATAGCTTAGTACAGGGGGTGGCAGGTAGCCTATTGGTTTGAGTGTTGGGCTAGTAACTGAAAGGTTGCTGGATCAAATCCCTGAGCTGACAAGGTAAAAATCTGTCATTCTGCCCCTGAACAAGGCAGTTAACCCACTGCTCCCTGGTAGGCTGTCATAATAAATAAGAATTTGTTCTTAACTGACTTGACTAGTTAAATAAAACAGTATGATATTAGTATTTCATTCCTATATTAGCTTTTTATGGGCAATTTATTTGTATCTCAATATCATCAATATTCATTAAAATATGTCCTATTAAATGTGGTTCGCAAATTCCATATCTCTTTAAAAATGCAAACTCATTTTTTATTCTGTTTGCAGAATAACAGTACAGAAGAAAACAAATGTTTGTTCAAAGGCACAATCCATGGTAAAAAAGAGAACTGGATTAATTCCGATCAATTATTCTATCTTCAAAATAAATTCAAACAACAAAAACAAGCTCCCAAACATTTTACATTGCAACACCACTCTGCTATCTTGAACTTTCCCCCCCTTCTCTTGCCCAACTCCTCTGCCTTTCAGATGCAGGCGGTCGTGAAGTATGCTGCTAGTCTCCCGGCTCCCACTCCTCTCATTTCTTTCAGTGAAGTTTCTAGAGAGCTAGCTACAGTAATTAGAGGAATTTCCTCTTCTGGCGGCTCGTTATCAATGCGCCTTATTTACAGCTGATTACCAGCTCCAGTGGAGCAGCAGTGATTATGGCAGTATTGTGTGGTTTGTGTTGAGTGTTAAATGGAAGAATTAGCAGGAGGGCTTTGAGCAGAGCAGGAGGCTGCTCTCTCCGGCTTCGCCACTCTCCTCGGAACTGTAGTGCAGCTGTATCTCTCCTGTCCTGTTCTCTCCTCCCCCACTCCTCTCCTGTTCTGCCCTCTTCCCCCCTCTCCTCAACACCACAGATGTATCTCCTCTCCTGTTCTCTCCTCTCCTTCCTCTCTTCTGCCTCCCACCCCAGCGGGTGACTGTCTGACGCTGACTGAGGGGCTCTTCTGCAGGTGCAGCCTCTTCCTGCTCCCCCTCTACCTCCGTTTCCTCGGAAGACACTCTTTCACAAGCACTTTTACATTCCCGAAGTACAAAAGTCTCTCTGATGCTTTTGTGTGTTGTCCGGTTCTCAACCTCTCCCTCTGTGGCTCCTTTTATCACACACAAAACCACAAACAAACATTCAAGGCAATAATTTGAAATGTATATTTTATGGACGATTGACTTGTAAGAGCCAATAGATTGGAAGAATTCCTTGTATAAGTGGAATACCGTACAATGAGAGATGTGAAAAATATAAACAAATTTGTTCTGCACAGAAATCAACCATATTTGATTATGTCATGCACTATGTATACAATAGTATGTGGACACCCCTTCAAATGAGTGGATTCAGCTCAGTGACTTTCCACGTGGCACTGTCAGAGTAGCCCCTGCTAGTGCAGCCCCAGTCAACTGTAAGTGCTGTTGCTGTGAAGTGAAATCGTCTATTGTAGCAACAACGGCTCAGCCTCAAAGTAATAGGCCACACAACATCACAGAACGGGACTGCAGAGTGCTGAAGCTCGTAGTGTGTAAAAATCGTCGACCCTCGGTTGGAACACTCACTACCGAGTTACAAACTGCTTCTGGTAGCCATGTCAGCAAAATAATTGTTTGTCGAAAACTTAATGAAATGGGCTTCCATGGCCAAACAGTCGCACACAAGCCTAACATCACCATGCGCAATGCCAAGCGTTGGCTGGAGTGGTGTAAAGCTCGCATTGGACTCTGGAGCAGTGGAAACGTGTTCTCCGGAATGATGAATCACGTTTCACCATCTGGCAGTCCGATGGACAAATCTGGGTTTGGCGGATGCATAGTGCCAACTATGTGGTCTCGGGCTGTTTTTCATGGTTCAGGCCCCTTGGTTCCAGTGAAGGGCAATCTTAATGCTACAGCATACAATGACATTGTAGACGAGTCTGTACTTCCTACTTTGTGGAAACAGTTTGGGGAAGGCCCTTTCCTGTTTCAGTATGACAATGCCCCCGTGCACAAAGCGAGGTCAATACAGAAATGGTTTGTCGAGATCGGTGTGGAAGAACTTGACTGGCCTGCAGGGCCCTGACCTCTACCCCATCCAACACCTTTGAAATTAATTGTAACACCAACTGCGAGCCAGACCTAATCGGCCAACATCCGTGCCCAACCTCACTAATGCTCTTGTGGCTGAATGGAAGCAAGTCCCCGCAGCAATGTTCCAACATCTAATGGAAAGCCTTCCGAGAAGAGTAGAGGCTGTTATAGCAGCAAAGGGGGGACAAACTCCATATTAATGCCCATGATTTTGGAATGAGATGTTCGCAGGTGTCCACATACTTTTGGTCATGTAGTGTATAAACCGACATTTAAATATTGATCTAGACATCCAAACAGTGGAGGCTGCTGAGGGGAGGACGGCTCCTAATAATACCTGAAACGGTGTAAATGGATTGGCATCAAACACATGGAAACCATGTGTCTGATGTATTTGATACCATTCCACCTATACATCTCCAGCCATTTCCACAAGCCCGTTCTCCCCAATTAAGGTGCCACCAACCTCCTGTGCATCCAAATGTCTGGAGACAATGTTCAACCTTTTAGTGGGGCCTTTCTGACTTTCTATTTGTTCTTTTTTTGTCCTATGAATTTGATTTTGAAACTTAACTGTGGATCAATTTGTCCAGGTTTAAAAATGTATCACAATATAGCTCCATCTATTGGACGTCCGAATGCGGTGCAACTTTAAAGCTGGTGTACGCTCTGCAAAATGAATAATGCCCTTTCTATAATTAAATTGTCTACAGGTTAGCAATTGCCTTGACATACTTGGGTTTAACATCATCTTAGTTACTTCTAAGATTCTTGAAAATTGTTTGCTTATACTTCCATTATCATATTGTAAATACCACTACCTGTGTCATGCCACATCATGTATATGTCTAAGAAAAACCATGAGCAGGCGCACACCCTGAGAAATTATTTTGTGTAGAGGTGCTGACTAACGGCGAGTAAACTGTAAGCTATCAAAATAAATAGAGAGTCGCACGCTATATATATATATATAAACTTCCCGTAATTTATCGAGGTAAACCACCAAGGTTTCGGTATTGCTGTGCCTTCTTCAGGGTAACGTCGTGAATGCTTGAGCCAGGTTATGTAGACAAACAGTGCAATTAGTGCAACCAATGACAATAGTGAGGGGGTGTGTCATAATTACTAGGTTGACGAGAATGAATTGAGTGAAACCCTTACAAGACAATAGTTTACAGCATGTTGAATATATTAGGCTATCGTTATCATATGGCAACATAAATTAGATATTGTACATCATATTAGCATCAACATACATTACTGTTGAATTTTATTTCATATACATTTATTTGTTTCCATTACATTTCATTGTTGTTACATGTAATCTTTTGGTTCAACCATAATGCATAATAAGCGTAGAAAGAATATATTCATTTATAAGAAGGAGAAATGTTCATAAGAAGGGCTTGAGATCAACGTCAATATTCAGACCACTAGGGGTCAGTGTTTTTAGACAGGATATCCTGTAGGCCTCCCTGTGTAGTAGTAGGGTCTCGATGTTACCTCCTCTCCTAGGTAAAGTAACAAATCAAATCAAATAGTATTAGTCACATGCGCCGAATACAACAGGTGTAGACCTTACAGTGAAATGCGTACTTGTAGCCCCTAACCAACAATGCAGTTGAAAAAATACGAATAAGAATAAGAGATAAAAGTAACAAGTAGTTAAAGAGCAGCAGTAAAATAACAACAGCGAGGCTATATACAGGGGGCACCGGTACAGAGTCAATGTGCGGGGGCACCGGTTAGTCGAGGTAATTTAGGTAATATGTACATGTAGGTAGAGTTATTAAAGTGGCTATGCATAGATGATAACAGAGAGTAGCAGCGGTGTAAAAGGTGGTGGGGCAATGCAAGTAGTCTGGATAGCCATTGCTCAATACCTGTGTATTTGAGGGAGGAGATAGGATGGTTAGCTCCAACAAAGTGAGCTGCTACTTGAAAGTCAACGCTCTTACACCTGATTAAGCTTTGGTGTTCAGCTATGCGTTGTTTTAATTTACTTTTCGTTTGTCCTATCTATGCTTTCCCACATGGACAGGTGATGAGATAGATTACTCCCTTTGTCTTGCATGAGATGATACCCCTAACAGGGATTTTCTGACCTGTATGTGGGTGTCTGAAGAAGGATGTTCATGTGGTGCTATTGCACTGGGTGCATGAGCCACATTCGTAGTTCCCATTTGGAATGGGTGTCAGGAGTGTCAGAGTGGGCTCAGGGGGCAGGTCAGATCTCACTAAGCTATCCCCAATACTGTGGCCATGCTTGTAGACCCCCAGTAACTATGACACACCCCCTCACTATTGTCATTGGTTGCACTAATTGCACTGTTTGTCTACATAACCTGGTTCAAGCATTCGTTACATTATCCTGAAGAAGGCACAGTGATGCCGAAACGTTGGTGGTTTACCCGATAAATGACTGGAAGTTTATATCAAGCGTGTGCGACTCTCTTTATTTAAAATAGAACTTATATGGGATGTTACACACACACACAAGTTAGTTGTCTGTGTCCTGTCATAGCAATGTTAAAAAGACTACTAGAGACATGCTGACTCCATCTCATATGTATGCAGGAAGCTGCTTCTATCTTATCGTAGTGATCCCAATCTCCCCATCGTACTTCTATGTTAAATGGATGACCCACTCCACAGCTAATTGCCCTGCCCTCTCCCCCCAAAACATAAAAAAACAGAACGAACATACTAGACTGGTGATATTCTTTCAATCTGAAAAACTAAAGCAGACCCACTACTTTGGGACTCTAGTTTGACTCGAGTTTGCATGGACTTCCGACCCCTCTTAGCAAACGTAAACAACGCAGAACATTTGACTGATAAGGGAGAGAGCGTTTCAAGGAAACCGAGCCAGTGTCTGCTTTTATTTGTAGTGTCTGGAAGTTCCATCTCACTTTTCACCCTGTGACCCTGGCTAAGATAGCACAATGTCATTACCACAGGCGCTACTCCCCCACCTCCTCAATGGGCCAATCACTTCTTCTCATCTTGGTGTCCCCACATAGCAAGAGAGAGTGGACTAATGCTGCGTTCATAACAAAATAGGAAGCTAGTAATTTCCACTTGTTCAGTCTTAAAAGCTACAATATGTAACTTTTTGGGCAACCATAGCAAATTCACATAAAAATATGAGTAATAGATCTTTCATTGAAGGCAAGTCTAAGAAGCGGTAGATCTGTTCTATGTATGCTATTTCTATGCTTCCCTTTCTGTAGTTTTGTTTTTGTGTCTTTTACTTTGGTTGTACAACAGCTGAAATACAATAATTTTGGTTATGGAAAATATGTTTCACACCGGTTTAGATGGTACAATGATTCTCTGGAACAATGACTGCTTGTTTTGTCATACAAACTGAAATTAGGAGAACTATTAGAATTTTCAACCAGGATATGGCTGAGCGATTTCTGCATAGTGCTTCTTACAATACGAGCCGGATACATTCACATGCTTTGAACCCGCTGAGAAACACAAATTGGCGGATGGCAAACAAGCTATGTCAACCCTAATCTAAAAGTACACATTAAGCTCACAAACAAATGATAGTGTTTAAAAACCATATTAATAGATTGCTTATAGACTTATTTACCAATAGTAATTACCAGTTGGAGGGACATTCAACTGAATTTTTCCCAGCTGTATGTGGTAAATACCACCTTCCTACTTGGTTATGAACGCAGCATAATAGCAACAGTAACGACTGGCTAAATGAGTCAGACTTCACCATCAATACAACTAATAAAGGAAGAGGAAAGTGAACGACTATTACAAATCTTTGGTTTACAAAAAACATTTAAGTTTCTAAGTAGATAGGGTTGTGTTTACTCACCTATGTGGTGCTGTTGTGTTGCTCTGAGCGTTATGGACAAGTTTGAGAAACTGGGCCATCTTCTTCCACAGAATATTCTCCACAGGGTTGTCCGATTCAAGCTTGATCGAGTGGATTTTTCCCATTTCTGTCGCAATCAATCTACAGAAGGAAAACAAATAGTATAATTGTATAACATAACTACAAATGAGACAGAACCAAGATATTGCACACAAAAAAAGCGACTTGACTTCTTGACCTGTTTGACTCGGCTTGGACACAGACAGCAACTCCGCCCACAATTAAGAAGGTAAGATACCTTATTCAAAAATCTCTGTGAGGTACTGTCTGTTTTCCAGCCGAGTCTTAATGGTGAAAGATCTCTTGTCCTCCTCATACACAACATTTTGAGGTTCAATTTGGCAGAACTATTTTCCTATAATGATTAATCTGGTCGGTGAACAGTAGGATTTAACGAAATTGATCGAGAGTTGACCTACAATCACGTGTAGAACCTAAGGAAATTGGTTCAGAGTTAAAATTGATCAATGGGAGTAAAACCTAAGGAAGCCGGTTTAGAGAACCTAAGGAAACTGGTTTAGAGAACCTAAGGAAGCTGGTTTAGAGAACCTAAGGAAACTGGTTCAGGGGATCAAAGGAAGCTGGTTTAGAGAACCTAAGGAAACTGGTTTAGAGAACCTAAGGAAACTGGTTTAGAGAACCTAAGGAAACTGGTTCAGGGGATCAAAGGAAATGTATCCAGGGAGTAAATCTAAGGAAACTGATTTACATTAAATAATAGGCATAATATATATCATTAAATACAATCACAATATACAGTATTTAACTGATTTGCACACATGCGAGGTAGTGAATTGAAGAGTAAGCATATTTAATGAGGTCGGTAAAAGTAAGTCAGAAGGTTGAAGGTAATACACAGAAATTTGACTGTAATTGTTTGGTTGGTATTAGTACAGTTTGAGTCCAACAAACATACTCTTTACAATGGTACCCACTGAGAAACCATTATCCAGACCCAAATCTTAATCACCGCCCCAGACTCACACACTGAGAGACTTACATAAAGTAAAAACAAACAAACACACACATGCACACACACGTACACACACACACACACACAGCCAGCCAACCAGCAGGTGCTACTCTAAAGAAAACCTTTAAGAACCTGTGAAAGCCTTCACATCGTTTTGTTCTCTGATGTCTCAGCGACCCTATCCTCTCCTCTGATACTCCTAAAAGACAGAGTACTCCCATGACCCCCGCACCAGACACATGGATGGATAACCCTCTCATTCCTCCATTCCCATGCTCCACTGTTATCGTTCACTTTCAGATCCAATGTGAGACTCACTGGATTGACACTGCTACAGCGCCCTATGAGAGTGGCGCGTTCCTACGTCATACTTCCAGGTTCATGCACCACAATCTCTTGACTAGACCTCAAGATGATGTAATCAAATTCACAAAAAACAAAGTCATTTCAGATATATATAAAACTATATTCGTATTTGTGTATTGATTAAATCCTACCTGATGCTTTTTATCAAGATATTTGACGCTCAAGACGTAAGACACTTCGCCGAAAGTTAGAACATTTGCATTGGAACTAAAGTGCCTTCAGAAACTATTCATACCCCTTGATTTATTCCCAACCCCTCTCGCTCCAGCCTCAGTCTCCGCACCTGGTTTCCTGCAACCCGTCCGAGCTTCCCCTGGCCTGCACTCCATCTTCCCCGTGTTTCAATAAATACCTTGGTTACTTCATCCCAGTCTCCTCGTCTGAGTCTGCTCTTGGGTTTCCCTGATCCACTCCGCGTAAACACATTGTCCGTAGCTTTTTGCTATGTTCGAATCACCTTTGTCAGTGATTACAGGTGTTACAGTCTTTCTGGGTAAGTCTCTAAGAGCTTCACACACCTGGATTGTACAAAAGCTCTGTCAAATAGGTTGTTGATCATTGCTAGACTACCATTTTAAAGTCTTGCCATAGATTTTCAAGCAGATTTAAGTCAAAACTGTAACTCGGCCACTCAGGAACATTCGTTTTCTTCTTAGTAAGCAACTATAGGATTTTGCCTGTGGTTAGCTGTATTCTGTTTATTTTTATTATATATATATATATATATATATATATAATAAAATAATACAAATATATATTTGTATTTAACCCCCGTTTTCTCCCCAATTTCGTGATATCCAATTGCGATCTCATCGCTGCAACTCCCCAACGGGCTCGGGAAAGGCGAATGCCGAGTCATGCTTTCCCCAAACATGACCCACCAAACCCTGCTTCTTACCCGCCCGCTTAACCCTGAAGCCAGTTGCACCAATGTGTTAGAGGAAACACCGTTCAACTGACGACCAAATTCATCCTGCAGGCGCCTGGCCCACCACAAGGAGTCACTAGAGCGCAATGAGCCAAGTGAAGCCCCCCCAGCAAAACCATCCACTAACCCGGACGACGCTGTGCCAATTGTGCGCCACCCTACGGGACTCCCAGTCACGGCCGGTTGTGACACAGTCTGGGAACGAACCCAGGTCTGTAGTGACGCCTTAATTACTGCAATGCAGTGCCTTAGACCGCTGCACCACTCGGGAGGCCCATTCTGTTAATTCTTTATCCTGAAAAACTACCCAGTCCTTAACGATTACAAGCATACCCATAACATGATGTAGCCACCACTATGCTTGAAAATAATGGAGAGTGGTACTCAGTGATGTGTTGTATTGGATTTGCCCCATACATAACACTTTGTGTTAAGGAGAAAAAGTTAATTGCTTTGCCACGTTTCTTTGCAGTATTACTGTAGTGACTTGTTGGAAACAGGATGCATGTTTTGGAATATGTGTATTCTGTAAAAGCTTCCTTCTTTTCAATCTGTCATATATGTTAGTATTGTGGAGGAACTACAATGTTGTTGATCCAGCCTCAGTTTTCTCCTATCACAGCCATTAAACTCTGTAACTGTTTGAAAGTCACATGATGAAATCTATTCATTTGTGTTCTTCAAATCTGTACCGTAAATGTACAGTATGTGTAAGACATTTAGAACTTTTCACAGATACCTATAGATGGCAGGCTGTGTGAGCAGTGTGTCATCCAACACGTTCCCCCTCACAAACTCGTAGCAGATGCCGTTCCGGAAGCTGCAGTAGATCTGCGGGCCGCAGTTGTGAGTGTGGAGTATCTGGAACATCTCCACCTCTCTCTCCCGGTCCACATAGAGCTCTGTCATCCTCCCGTACACACGCACCAGCACAGCCCCTGACTCCTGGAGCGAGCCCACGAAGCAGCCCATCAGCTGGTTGGTGATGCCCTCTGTGAACACCTGAACACAACACAACAATATCAGGATAGTGTTGATAGCTGTAACAATCTTTTCAATTTTTAATTAACCCCTTTTTCTGCCCAATTTTGTCGTATCCAATTGGTAGTTACAGTCTTGTCCCATCGCTGCAACTCCCTTACGGACTCGAGAGAGGCAAAGGTCGAGAGCCGTGCCACAGGAGAGCCGTGCCACGCGCTAATGCGCGATGGGACAAGGACATCCCTGCCGGCCAAACCCTCCCCTAACCCGGATGACGCTGGGCCTATTGTGCGTCGCCCCATGAGTCTTCCAGCCGTGGCTGGCTGCGACAGAGCCTGGACTTGAATCAGGATCTCTAGTGGAACAGGTAGCACTGCGATGCAGTGCCTTAGACCACTGCGCCACTCGGGAGGCCCGGTAACGATCCTGACTCTCATCCTCATATTAACCCCCTCATGAGCTGTTAGTTCCCTGCTCTGAGGTTTCACAAACAGCGCAAGCTCAGCTGCGACGTCACAGCCCACCCATGTGTATACCTGTTTTCTAGGGCTGGGAATTTCCAGGGACCTCACGATATTATATAAGTTGCCGATACAATATGTATTGTGATTCTCAAGATTATGTATGTATTGCGATTTGACACTGTGATTATATTACGATTCGATGTTCCAAACATCTTGCTCACCATATGTCTGATGCAGAGGCACAAGAGAGAGCCATGAGAAAACGAGTTTTAATCAGTCATGGAAATAAAACTGCTGAAAGCAAATTGGCTCCATATTTAAAAAGAAGATGGAGAACAAGCTATGAAGAAAAAATACTGGAGTTTTGGTACAGCCAACTAGTACACAAAATTATATTGCGAGATTGTCGAAACGATACAATTTATTGTAAACAATTATATCCAAATATGTAACTGTATCGATTTTCTCCCCCATCACTACTGTCTACCTGTTATGTGTGAGTGTCTCCCACTCCTCCTGTTTTAAATCAGATTATATCACTTTTACACGTGACGTCTACATCAATGATGTTTTGTATGTTTACGGTGATAGGCCAGTGGACTCACAATCTCTGTTCCTCAACAGTCCAAAAATGTATACAAATATGAATGAGGAAAGAGAGGAGAAAAGCACACAAAAAGATCAGAACAAATCCAAAACAAAAGTCCAAACTGCATGAGATTAAAAATGAAAGGTTTGCCGTGCTGTGGTTTGTTCCACGTGGGCAAATACTGTTCCGTAACAAACCAAAACATTAAATATAACACGTGTATCCTAACGTCTAGTCATAAGTTCCTGTTTAAAGTAATTGCATAACACTTCAATTGGGCCAGCATTCATATTGTGATGGTATTTTGACAGGTCGCAATAGTTTATGACTCCCAACTTTACGCTACAATAAGAATAACAGTGTTGTGATAATTTAGCCCATGATTAACCAAAGAGAGACAATCCCATCTCTTATTCAAAGCAGGTGGAGACTCTTCCAGGGAGGGAGAGGGGTATGTATGGTCCTTCTCATTAAAGGGATGGTTCACTAAAATTCCACACCATTACCGTCAAGAATGTGTTCTTAACTGCCTTGCCTAGTTTAAACAAAGGTTAAATAAAAATCAAATAAATACAAATTCCCTGCAGAAAGTGGCCAGATCAACAAAACCATAGCATTGACTGCTGTCTTACATTGTCCATAGACTGCTTACAGGGTAAGGAAACTAATGTCATTTTGTAATTTGAGTGAAATATCCCTTTAATTGGAGGAACTATTCAAATGAAACATTAAAACATCCTGCTTGTAAGCATTTATAGTCACTCCAGTGTATTATGTAACGGATTGGGACAATTTCAAGGACAAATCCTACAGGCCACTTTCATTATTGAGCACCGACTGGAAAATGTTCAGTGGTTATGATGTGGTCATGGTAAGCAATATCAGACCTTCCACATGCACATCAATGTACGTTTGTTTCCTTTCACTGCCTGCTCCAGCGTTCTCTCACTCCCACTGTCCCCCAAGGGCTCCTCAAACCCCGAAGGGACTGCATCTAACACAATGTTTCATCGAGAGTGGCAGAGAACAAACATGGTCACCTTGACATTTGATGAAGTATTCATAGCGCTGGATTGGGAGCCATTTGAACAAACATGCCACAGCTGACACAAGATAGGCTATTGTAATAAAATACGACAGGCTTTTGTCATCAAACCGGTGTGTTATGTGGGAGAGAGAGCAAACCCATAACCTATTCTTGAACATGAAGGACCATGCGTTTACAAACCGTTTGTGTGGGGGTGTATTCTAGCGAGAATCTGCCTTTTGTTGGATAGCAATCACAAATGTTTTCGCAAACTTGAGTTGACTCTTAGAACAATTGTTAGCTGGCCAGTATACACAACATTTGGTTCTGGGTTTGCACAATGTGGTGAGCACCATTCACCAATGCCACTGTAGCCTTCATGCTGTTGTGAACTCACATTTGATGGAACACATGCTTTGTGTAGTATAAGACTTACTAGATCCAACTTTAAAAGAACAATTAGTTGTATTCCTGTTCCCAAAACACGGGGCCTGGTTTAAGGAGAGGTGTTTGCCTCGTTTGAATAGATGTCTTTTTTTATGGAGTTTAAGAGATGATTATGCTATCTGTTCCGTACTTCAATAGAGGTATGAGGAGCACTAAATTAATTGGATGAATTGGAGAACTGTAAGAATTCTTCCATCTTTGCCACGGAAAACGTACATTAAGTCTAGGCAGTCCCTTCCGGTTTCAGGATGTTTTATTCGGTTTCGTGTCTAATGAACACAGCCCAGTCAGTGAAACTAGATGTCTTGGTCTAAGCTCTGCTTAGGATCATTTCTCTATCCAACTGACTGAAAAGTCTCTCTCCCTAATTTATTCTGACTCATATCTATTCAACGTGGCCTCTGAATTATGTTGAACAATGTCTGTCTCGGAGTTGAGATTGACAGAGCAAAGGCATTTGAACCGGACAGAAAAGCTTTAATTCAATCCAGAGAGTTTGAGAGGCTATGCTGCCTACTTTTTGAGAATTTCTCGGAGATGTCTATATACCCACTTTTCTGTCGTTTCTGAACAGCTTCGTCTTTATGAACCAAGAGTGTCTATTTTTGGTTTAATATTTTTGCTCAGAGTCCCCACAAACCTAGCCTCAATACTGATTGAGAGGGCTTGAGGGGGAAATCTGGGGGGGTAGCGTTCATCTCTCTGTGTGCTTAAACTAGACCTGTTCTAGATTGAGAGGTCAGTCCCGCTCCACTGTGACCCTGACAAATATAGATCCTATTTCTCTGGGAGATTGCCCCACTGTTTGCACACACGAATGGAGACCTTAAGAGAAGCTATGTTAGCTGAGGACAGACGTTCTACGCGATTCCTATGGTTTTCTATGACCTTATTGCTGAAGTTGTTACCTCTGAGTGTCTGGTTGAAGATTGAGGGGAATGTTTTTTCATTGAAACATGTTCAAGGTCTGATGCGCACGAGAACACAACTAGGGGTTAATACTACTCACTTCTCAGAATACTAATACTTCTCGCTTACATTCCAACAGGCAAAACTGGTTGAAATTACAGCATTACAACATCATTTCAACCAGTTTTGCCCATTGGCATACTGATGTGACAATCCCTTCACTTACCTTCATCTTGATGTCCTGTGGCTTCCACTGGGGCCTCAGTCTCCCGAGGAGCTCTAGGACACCGCCGCGAGGCTTCTGCTCATCCACACACACATCCAGGTGCAGGAGCTGACCCCTGGGGCATTTAGAGCCACAATCCATGACCACCTGAAGCAGGGTTACTACTCAAGATGGGGCAGGGTCTGAAACTTGGTCAGAGGTAGTCAACCCAAGCTGGTTAAGTAGTTTTTAGACCACGTTGACCGGTAGCCAGACCAAGTTGAGTGGTAGTCCAACCAAGATAGTGTAGTGGAGTAGTATTTAGAACAAGTTGAGCGGTGTTCCGACCAACTAGTAGTAGTAGTAGTAAGTCCCAAGTTGAGTGTTGTTCAACCAAGTGAACAGTCCAACATGCGCTGTTCAGACACAGCGTTGTCTTGCGGTGGTGTGGACCCAGTCAAACTGTCATTATGTGTGCTAACTTGTCACCTATTTGTCCAGTCGTGTGTTCAGTGACTCAGCACGCAACACCAGCTGGCTTATCAAAGCACAATGTTCCTCTGGGCATCTCCACGAATCCAGGTTCAGTTAGTTTGTGGGGGTTACACATTAACCATCAAACTCACTGACACTAGGCACAACCAAAGCTAAAACATACTAAAGATATGGGCTAAATGTTAACAATTTGTGTGGCCGCCTGTCTAGAACATGTACCTTTGACTGCAGGCGGAAATCACTAATGTGCTGCAGATTGTGTGCGATGGGTGAAGAAGATTTTTGATAGAGTTGGCTGGGGTGATTGCAAAGACGTTTTACCAAGGGGACTGTCTGAGTAATATCAAATTTCAAAAAAATGGTGCCTAATACAACAGGTGTAGACCTTACAGTGAAATGCTTACAAGCCCTTAATCAACAACACAGATTTAAATAAAAGTATAAAATAAAAATAACAAATAATTAAAGAGAAGCAGTAAAATAACAGTAGCGAGGCTATATACAGGGGGTACCGGTACAGAGTCAATGTTAGTGCGGTTAGTCGACACCGGTTAGTCGAGGTAATTGAGGTAATACAGTATGTTCATGTAGGTAGAGTTAAAGTGACTATGCATTGATAATAGAGAGTAGCAGCAGCATAAAAGAGGGGGGGGACAATGCAGATAGTCTGGGTAGCCATTTGACTAGCTGTTCGGGAGTCTTATGGCTTGGGGGTAGAAGCTGTTAAAAAGCCTTTTGCACCTAGATTTGGCGCTCCGGTACTTCTTGCTGTGCGGTAGCAGAGAGAACAGTCTGACTAGGGTGGCTTGGAGTCTTTGACAATTTTTAGGGCCTTCCTCTGACACCGCCTGGTATAGAGGTCCTGGATGGCAGAACGCTTGGCCCCAGTGATGTACTGGACTGTATGCACTACCCTCTGTAGTGCCTTGCGGTCAGAGGCCGCTCAGGATGCTCTCGATGGTGCAGCTGTAGGACTTTCGAATCCTTACAAGGCACCCGACCTACGTCCCCGATATCTCCGTCTCTTTCTCATGCGAATCACAGGGATTTGGGGCTTGTCGAGTGTCTGAAGTAAATCCTTTGCGTCCAACTCGTTCGTCCAGTACGAGGTGAGTAATCGATGTCCTGATATCTAGAAGCTATTTTCGATCATTAGAGACGGTGGCAGAAACATTATGAACAAAATACGTTTCAAATAACGCAAAAAAACACACACAATAGTACAATTGGTTAGGAGACCGTAAAACGGCAGCCATATCCTCCGGCACCATTATACATAGCCATCTCTGTGGTGTTCTTTAAAACGTATTTAAACATCACATCATTTAGCATCCTTTCAGCATGACTAATCACGCTAGTTCACTGCCATGGAATATGTTAAAGGGGAAGTTTTTACTACTTGATGTTAGATGGTTCGGTTTTCTGTTTGAAAAAAACCTGAACCACGCATTACAGCTTCTCCTTTTAGGGTGAGGAGTCATCTAACATCCAGTTGTAAAAACCTAAACTTCCCCTTTAACATTCTACCATATTGAATAACAGTCTGTTTACATTTTTAATTATTCAGAACGTGGTCCAAAGTTCTACATTTACATAATTACAGTAATTGCTTAGAAGTCAAGAATGTGCTGATAATCATGAATTCAATCTTTTCTAGGCTTTTAGACGCAAATTAAATTCAGTTGTCATCAAAGGGCATCAAAGAAGTTGTGTACTGAGAGATATGAGTGTATACATAAATTATTTAGAAGAACAGTATAAAGGGTACTGGGGGGCACACAGACACATATACAAAGACAGACACACACAAACACACTTTCTTTTCTGTCTTTCCATCACTTTTTCTCACAGACTTTCACTTCGTCACTACCCCCCCTCTCATTGAGGCGTTGATCAATGAGATTACAACCTATATTCACCCACTCAAAAAGGCAGCTGAAAGTTAGTTGAATTTCCAATTTGTTTTCATCACTATCCTTTCAACAATCTAAAAGCACAACCAAATTCCAATGGAAAAAAACGCTGTCTGATTTTTGGTTTAGTTGTCACCCAAATGTCTTTCAATGCGTTTTCAACCATTTAAAACCCCAGCAAAATTCAAATGGGAATATGTCAGATATTTTGTTTATTCATACAACAGATTATTATCACTGTGCTTCATCTAGCAGAACCAAATGACCTGGAACGCAGTTGAGATGACATTAAAAAGACATTGTGCAAGTGATCAATGCCGTTCGAGATGTTGCGCAGATTGTTACAGCAGTTGTGAAGATCTCCACAAACCTGTGACGACCTATGCATGCCATGCTATCTTGAACATGCGCACTTTTATATGATTACATAAGAAGACATTTTTAGTTACAGTAACCTCAAAAGGTGGCCATGAATGTGTTACGCATTTTAAGATTGAATGTTACATTTGTTTGTAAGATAGCCTTAACTGTAGACTATTTACTGTATTACAAAAGTAATATTGAATTGTGTTTAGCTGACAACGCAACCAAATCTCATATACAGTCGTGGCCAAAAGTTTTGAGAATGACACAAATATTAATTTCCACAAAGTTTGCTGCTTCAGTGTCTTTCGATATTTTTGTCAGATGTTACTATGGAATACTGAAGTATAATTACAAGCATTTCATAAGTATCAAAGGCTTTTATTGACAGTTACATGAAGTTGATGCAAAGAGTCAATATTTGCAGTGTTGACTCTTCTTTTTCAAGACCTCTGCAATCTGCCCTGGCATGCTGTCATTTAACTTCTGGGCCACATCCTGCCTGATGGCAGCCCATTCTTGCATATTCAATGCTTGGAGTTTGTCAGAATTTGTGGGGTTTTGTTTGTCGACCCACCTCTTGAGGATTGACCACAAGTTCTCAATGGGATTAAGGTCTGGGGAGTTTCCTGGTCATGGACCCATAATATCGATGTTTTGTTCCCCGAGCCACTTAGTCTACACTTTAGCCTTATGGCAAGGTAATCCATCATGCTGGAAAAGGCATTGTTCGTCACCAGACTGTTCCTGGATGGTTGGGAGAAGTTGCTCTCGGAGGATGTGTTGGTACCATTCTTTATTCATGGCTGTGTTCTTAGGCAAGATTGTGTGTGAGCCCACACCCTTGGCTGAGAAGCAACCCCACACAGCATCTCAGGATGCTTTACTGTTGGCATGACACAGGACTGATGGTAGTGCTCACCTTGTCTTCTCCGGACAAGTTTTTTTCCGGATGCCCCAAACAATCAGAAAGGGGATTCATCAAAGAAAATGACTATACCCTAGTCCTCAGCAGTCCAATCCCTGTACCTTTTGCAGAATATCAGTCTGTCCCTGATGTTTTTCCTGGAGAGAATTGGCTTCTTTGCTTCCTTTCTTGACACCAGGCCATCCTCCAAAAGTCTTCGCCTCACTGTGCGTGCAGATGCACTCACACCTGCCTGCTGCCATTCCTGAGCAAGCTCTGTACTGGTGGTGCCCCGATCTCGCAGCTGAATCAACATTAGGAGACGGTTCTGGCTCTTGCTGGACTTTCTTGGGCGCCCTAAAGCCTTCTTCACAACAATTGAACCTCTCTCCTTGAAGTTCTTGATGATCCGATAAATGGTTGATTTAGGTGCAATCTTACTGGCAGCAATACCCTTGCCTGTGAAGCCCTTTTTGTGCAAAGCAATTATTTTGGCACCTGTTTCCTTGCAGGTAACCATGGTTGACAGAGGAAGAACAATGATTCCAAGCACCACCCTCCTTTTGAAGCTTCCAGTCTGTTATTCGAACTCAATCAGCATGACAGAGTGATCTCCAGCCTTGTCCTCGTCAACACTCACACCTGTGTTAACAACAGAATCACTGACATGATGTCAGCTGGTCCTTTTGTGGCAGGGCTGAAATGCAGTGGAAATGTTTTTGGGGGGATTCAGTTCATTTGCATGGCAAAGAGGGACTTTGCAATTAATTGCAATTCATCTGATCACTCTTCATAACATTCTGGAGTATATGCAAATTGCCATCATACAAACTGAGGCAGCAGACTTTGTGAACATTTATATTTCTGTCATTCTCAAAACCTTTGGCTATGACTGTACTTCAGGAAGTATTCATATCCCTTGACTTTTTCCTCATTTTGTTGTGTTTACAAGGTGGGATTAAAATTGATTTAATTGTAATTTTTCATCAATTTTCTACACAAAATACTCTATAATATCATAGTGGACAAACATTTTTACATTTGTAAAAAATTATTAAGATCTAAAACATTCATATATATTGATTACATAAGTATAATACACCTTTGGCAGTGATAACAGCTGTTAGTCTTTCTGGATAAATCTCTTAGAGTTTTGTACACCTCAATTGTACAATATTTGCACATTATTCTTTAAAACATTCTTCATGTTCTGTTAAGTTGGTTGTTGATCATTGCTAGACAGACATTTTCAAGTCTTGCCATAGATTTTCAAGCCGATTTAAGTCAAAATTGTAACTAGGCCACTCAGGAACATTCAATGTCATCTTGGTAAGCAACTCCATTGTATATTTGGTCTTGTGTTTTAGGTTATTGTCCTGCTGAAAGGTGAATTTTTCTCCCAGTGTCTGTTGGAACGCAGAATGAACCAGGTTTTCCTCTAGGATTTTGCCTGTGTTTAGTTCGATTCCATTAATTTTTATCCTAAAAAACTCCCTAGGCCTTACCGATGACAAGCACACCCATAACATGATGCAGTCACCACTATGCTTGAAAATATGAAGAGTGGTACTCAGTGATGTGTTGGATTTGCCCCAAACAACATTTGTATTCAGGACATGAAGTTAATTTCCTTTGCCACATTTTTTGCAGTTGTACATTAGTGCCTTATTGCAAACAGGATGCATGTTTTGGAAAATATTTTGTATTCTGTACAGTCTTCCGTCTTTTCACTATGTAATTTAGGTTAGTTTTGTGGAGTAACTACAATGTTGTTGATCCATCCTCAGTTTTCTCTAATCACAGCCATTAAATTCTTTAACTGTTTTAAAGTCACCAGTGCCCTCACGATGAAATCCCTGAGTGGTTTCCTTCCTCTCGGGCAACTGAGTTAGGAAAGACGCCTGTATCTTTGTAATGACTGGGTGTATTGATACACCATCCAAAGCGTAATTAATAATTTCAACATGCTCAAAGGGAAATCCTCAATGTCTGCTTTTTTAGGTGCCCTTCTTTGCGAGGCATTGGAAAACCTCCCTGGACTATGTGGTTGAATCTGTGTTTGAAATTCACTGCTCCACTTAGGGACCTTACAGATAATTGTATGTGTCGGGTACATAGATGAGGCAGTCATTCAAAAATCATGTTAAATACTATTATTGCACACAGAGTGAGTCCATGCAACATTTTTACTCCTGAACTTATTTAGGCTTACCATAACAAAGGGGTTAAATACATTTCAGCTTTTCATTTTTAATTAATCTGTAAAAATTGACATTATGGGGTGACACAGTGACACAACAATCTAAATGTAATACATGTTTAATTCAGGCTGTAACACAACAAAATATGGAAAAGACAAGGGGTGTGAATACTTTTTAAAGGCACTGTATATAATACTGTACATTTTCTTGAATTTGTTCTGGATTTGGGGGCTGTGGAAAGACCCCTATTAGCATGTCTGATGGGGTAAGTGTGTGTGTCAGAGTTGTGTGTAAGTTGACTATTACAAGCAATTTGGCAATAAGTGATGCAGTCAATCCCTCCTCTACTTTTAGCTAAGAGATACTGGCATGCATGGTTTTGATATGATTACAGTGAAAAACAAGATGTGCCTCTCTGTTCTTGGCCAGATTCAGTTTTTCTTCTTTGCAGCACCTGACCATATGACTGGACAATAATCAAGATCAAATAAAACTAGAGCCTGCAGGACTTTCTTTGTGGAGTGTGGTGTAAAAAAAAATCAGAGCTCTCTTTATCAGAGATCTCTTTATCTCGACAGACCTCTCCTCATCTTTACAACCATTGAATCAATAGGTTTTGACCATGACAGTTTACAATCCGAGGTAACACCAAGTAATTTAGTCTCATGAACTTGATCAACAGCCACATTATTAATGATCAGATTCAGAGGAGTTCTAGAACTTTGTACCAAATACAATGCTCTTAGTTTTAGAGATGTTCAGGACTAGTTTATTACTGGCCACCCATTCTAAAACTGTCTGCAATTATTTATTTAGCAATGATTTCACTAGCTGTGGTTGCTGACGCGTATAGGGTTGCATCATCAACATACATAGACAGACAGGCTTTGTTTAATGCCAGTGGCAGGTCATTAGCAAACATAGTAAAGAGTAGAGGGAAAAGAGAGCTGACCTGCGGTACACCACAAATAAGAAGCTTCCATTAAAGAAAACCCTCTGTGTTCTATTAGATAGAAAGCTCTGAATCCACAATATGGCAGAGGTTGAAAAGCCATAACACAAATGTTTTTTCAACAACAGGTTATGGTACCATATACGTTTTCAATACCAGGTGGTTTTTCATTATTGATGGAAAACAATATTTTTTCCACATCACCCACTAATTACATTATTAAGTATTTTATACATGAAAATGATGGCTCACAGTTTGTTGTTGGCATTTCATGCCTAAGTTTTCCTACTTTGCCAATTAAATAATTATTAAAGTAATTGGCAACATCAAAAGGTTTTGTGATAAATGAGCCATCTGATTCAATGAAAGATGGAGATGAATTAGTCTATCGGCCCATAATTCCATTTAAATATTCCTCAGCTTTTTCCATCATACATTGTCATTTATCTTGGTTTCAAAAAAATAATGTAATCTTATTTTTGTTCAGTTTAGTCACATAATTTCTCAATTTACAGTAAGTTTGCCAATCAGATGTGCAACCAGACTTACAGTGAGCTCAAAGTATTGGGACAGTCACACATTTTTTGTTGTTTTGACTCTGTACTCCAGCACTTTGGATTTGAAATGATAAAATGACTGTACGGTTAAAGTGCAGACTGTCAGCTTTAATTGTTGGGTATTTTCATCCATATTGGGGGAACCTTTTAGAAATTACAGCACTTTTTGTACATGCCAAGAGTGTGCAAAGCTGTCATCATGGCAAAGGGTGGCTATTTGAAGAATCTCAAATATAAAATATAAGTAAGTAAGGCTTGTGGTTAGCATAGGGGTTAAGGTTAAAAACGTAGCTACGAAGCGCTACTTTGTAAACTGCCATGTTTATTTAGTGTCTCTGAAAACATTTGAATGACAAGAGCTTGGGGAATAGGTTACACATTGCAAAAATATAAAATAACACACCAGATTCACTAAAGGGCTGTAACGTTAACTTTACCACAGAGCTGAACGTTCTTAGCACGGCACTTGCTTTACATTTGGGCATAGCATTTATTGTTTGTCACGACACCGAACACCCTACCATGACACTTCACATAACAGTAGCCTACTATATATGGCCAGTGCATATTTTTTGCCCTGGTGTAGTTGCATTGGTTTATAGTGTCCAGTCTTGCTGTAGCGCGCCAAGGCAAGATAGGCTTAAAGCCATGTATAGAGTGCCCTCTTCAGGACAAATAATCAGTGGTGTACTGATGCTTGGAGAAGTGGGTATACTCTAATTTTGCCAACAAAAAAAATCTAAAAGGCCTGCGCCTGGCAATAGAAAGGTGCCCGGTGTGAAGAATTTGATGAGAAACAGTGACATACACTCTGAATGACCTAAATCAGATAAATGATTCTGTCAGCTGAGACAGAAATTCACAGTTTTCATATTTTTTTTTACAGGTTTTCGCTCTCAAAGTCATAATTATTTGACTGAAAAACAACAAAATTGTATGTTTCAAGTCATAACAGTGCTTAAACCACATCAGCAGACCACTTTTAAGATTTTGGACAAATCTAAGAAATGTTGATTTTTGAGTGTAGCTACCATTTAATTCAAGTGTGCAGCCACCTAGAACTGTTGGAGTTTGCAAAATAAATGGCCACTGGATTGATGCAAATAATCATGATATCATTTTAACAGGTAGGCATCTTTAAATCCCCCCTCTTTCTAAATTGTCTAACAGATATTTGTCCATGAAACCGTGCGCATTTTAGAACAGAGTTTTCCTACAAATTGCACTTTGGAACATTCATGATCATGAGTGGGCCTATTTCAGTGTGTACATTGCTGCAACTAAAATGTGAAGAAACAGTTTATCAATATTTTAAGCTAAACATTCTGATCTGTTACAGCAGCCTTATTAATTGATATGGCATATACAGTGCTTTCGGAAAGTATTCAGACCTCTCAACTTTTTCCACATTTTGTTACGTTACAGCCTTATTCTAAAATTGATTAAATATAAAGGTTTCCTCAGCAATCTACACATAATACCCCAAAATGTTTGCAAATGTAGAAGATATATATTTTTTAAAATACCTTATTTACATAAGTATTCAGACCCTTTGCTATAAGACTCGAAATTGAGCTCAGGTGCATCCTGTTTCCATTGATCATCCTTGAGATGTTTCTACAACTTGATTGGAGTCCACCTATGGTAAATTCAATTGATTAGACATGATTTGGAAAGACACACACCTGTCTATATAAGGTCCCACAGTTGACAGTGCATGTCAGAGCAAACAACCAAGCCATGAGGTCGAAGTAATTGTCCGTAGAGTGCCGAGACAGGCTTGTGTCGAGACACAGATCTGGGGAAGGGTACCAACATTTCTGCAGCATTGAAAGTCCCCAAGAACACAGTGTCCTCCATCATTCTTAAATGGAAGAAGTTTGGAACCACCAAGACCCTTCTTAAAGCTGGCCGCCCAGCCAAACTGAGTAGTCGGGGAGAAGGGCCTTGGTCAGGGAGGTGACCAAGAACCCGATCGTCACTCTGACAGAGCTCTAGAGTTCCTCTGTGGAGATGGGAGAACCTTCCAGAAGGACAACCATCTCTGCAGCCCTCCACTAATCAGGCTTTTATGGTAGATTGGTATCAACTCTGTCCACGAGATTCAAATAGGTCAGATCAGGTTTGCAATGAATAACTTCAATCAGACCCCCTTTCACCCGTAGAGGGGGAAGGAGAGAACTAGTGGGAATGAACAAATCAAGTCCTGTTGTAAATCAAGGGAGAAGATCCAGTCATGCACTCTCCAAATTCACTAAAGGAATGTGCTTTGTCTCAACAGACCTTTTTCCCGCTGAAACTCTAACACGTTCAAAAGCGAATACTGGAACAATATTTCTAATGAGGAACGTGGGGAATGGTCAGAGGTGATCTATAGAACACTAATGTCATTTTGTGATGTCATTAAAAATGTTATAAAGGAAATACTGTAACTTGGAAAGTCTAGACATTTCTGGACCTGTGACCAGTGGGCCAAAGAACTACAAAGATTACAAGCGTGCCAGGAAAAGGCCCAACCCCCTTTCCAAGGCTACCCTGTTCACCGAGAGATCCCCGGTGAACCCAGGCATTTCACGAAAATACATGAAGTGTTGTGTTTAAAACGTGTATAAAACGCTCTTAGGCCTCACTCACCCCTATCTGAGATACCCACTGCAACCCTCATCCTCATCTCCACCTTCCCTGGAGAACGGAGCTGTTCTCGACCCAACCAACCAGCCATGGAGGTGCGTCACTCGCTGTGGAAGTCGAAGAAATCGCATCCTCTGGAAATGGGGGTCTCCATGGTTTAGATCCTCGGAGTTCCCACCCTCATCAGACCATGAGGCTCCTTGAGAGACCGGCCCATTGAACATCACCAGCTGTCATCATAGGCAGCTCTATGGTGAAAAACATCTCGGTTACCAAGGCACAAACCATGTGCTACCCAGGAGCACGAGTACAGGTCAAAACAAGGCTGCTTCCGACTGTTCTACCACAGATGCCGGGAGCTGACACTGTCGTAGTCCATGTGGGATCAAACGACATCAGGAGGGCTAGCTCAGAACTGATTTTTGTATTAAAAGACTCCAAAAAACGGCCAATCATTTCAGGTCCAGTACCATCGTTAGGCCGCCGGTGTGATAGATTCAGCAGACACTACACATCTGGCTAAAAGACTATTGTAGCTCTGCTGGAGTCACTTTTATAGATAACTTTGACACCTTCTGGAAACAGAAGATACTCTACAGGAATGACGGAGTCCATCCAAATCATCTTGGCTCCTGGACTCCTGGACTGGCTTTTCAAGGCTGCATTGAAGCAATGACTGGTCAATGATCCAAGACCAGCTCAGTTAATCCCTACCATTGTGACAATAAGTCGTCATACTGCTGCATCAAATGTACATGATCCTAGGGGCATTGGCAAACACAATGTAAGTAATTAAATTTATGTACCCCTAATTGCACCGAATACTTCCGTTTATCCTACAGCTATTGTATGCAGTAATCATGAGCCTATGAACCAGATTTACACTGTTAGCACTGAGGCGGTGTGCCCTAGTAGGAAGACCACTTTGTGCAGCTCACCCTGCACTAACAGCTCCAATGTAAATAACATGAGTAGGTCTACTTCTGATAAGCGTCCCAGTAAAGCATTAAAAACAATCAAGCAACCCAGAAAAGTGCTAAAAATAGCCCATATTAACATATATGTAGCCTAAGAAACAAGGTCCATGAAGTCAATAACTTGCTTGTAACAGATGACATTCATATTCTGACTATCTCTGAAACTCACTTAGATAATACCTTTTATGATACAGTGGTAGCAACACATGGTTATAACATCTACCGAAAAGACAGAAATCCCAACGGGGGCGGTTTTGCGGTCTATATTCAGAACCACATTCCTGTAAAGCTTAGATATGATCTAATGTTAAATACTGTTGAAGTAATATCGCTACAGGTTCATCTGCCTCACCTAAAGCCCATTCATGTGGGAAGCTGCTATAGACCACCAGACCACTAACAGTCAGTATCTGGATAATATGTGTGAAATGCTTGATAATGTATGTGATATCAACAAAGAAGTATATTTTCTGGGTGATTTAAATATTGACTGGCTATCATCAAGCTGCCCACTCAAGAAAAAACTTTAAATTGTAACTAGTGCCTGCAACCTGGTTCAGGTTGTCAGTCGACCTACCAGGGTAGTTACAAACAGCACAGGAATTAAATCATCAACATGTATTGATCACATCTTTACTAATGGTGCAGAAATTTGCTTTAAAGCAGTATCCAAATCCATAGGATGTACAGTAGTGATCACAATATAATAGGTATATCTAGGAAAACCAAAGTTCCAAAGGCTGGGCATAATATAGTGTATAAGAGGTCATACAATAAGTTTTGTTGTGATTCATATGTTGATAATGTAAATAATACGGTATGGCAATAACAATGACATGCCACCGGGGTCTGAAAATCTGGATGAAAAATTACTGAGGATAATAGCAGACGATATAGCCACTCCTATTTGCCACATCTTCAATTTAAGCCTACAAGAAAGTGTGTGCCCACAGGCCTGGAGGGAAGCTAAAGTCATTCTGCTACCCAAGAATAGTAAAGCCCCCTTTACTGGCTCAAATAGCCGACCAATCAGCCTGTTACCAACCCTTAGTAAACTTCTGTAAAAAATGGTGTTTGACCAGATACAATGCTATTAAACAGTAAACAAATTGACAATAGACTTTCAGTACGCTTATAGGAAAGGGCACTCAACAAGCACAGCACTTAACACCCACAATCATTTTATCATCAATTTCTCTCAGCCAATCACAAGTCATTTGTGTGTCTCGTTAGACTTCAGTGCAGCATTTGACATAATCAATCATAGACTGCTGCTGGAAAAATGTGTGTTATGGCTTTACACCCCCTGCTATAATGTGAATCAAGAGTTACTTGTCTAACAGAACAAAGAGGGTGTTCTTTAATAGAAGCCTATCAAACATAATCCAGGTAGAATCCGGAATTCCCCAGGGTAGCTGTTTAGGCCCCTTGCTTTTTACATTTTTTACTAACAACATGCCACTGACTTTGAGTAAAGCCAGAGTGTCTATGTATGCGGGTGACTCAACACTATATACGTCAGCTACTACAGCGACCGAAATGACTGCAACACTTAACATAGAGCTGCAGTTAGTTTTAGAGTGGGTGGCAAGGAATAAGTTAACCCTAAATATTTCTAAAACTAAAAGCATTGTATTTGGGACAAAACATTCACTAAACCCTAAACCTCAACTAAATCTTGTAATAAAAAATGTGGAAATTGAGCAAATTGAGATGACTAAACTGCTTGGATTAACCCTAGATTGTAAACGGTCATGGTCAAAACATATTGATACAGTACTAGCTAAGATGGGGAGAAGTCTGTCCATTATAAAGCGATGCTCTGCCTTCTTAACAACATTATCAACAAGGCAGGTCCTACAGGCCCTAGTTTTGTCGCACCTTGACTACAGTTCAGTTGTGTGGTCAGGAGCCACCAAAAAGGACTTAGGAAAATTGCAATTGGCTCAGAACAGGGCAGCACGGCTGGCCCTTGGATGTACACAGATAGCTAATAATAATAATATGCATGTCAATCTCACCTGGCTCAAAGAGAGATTGACTTCATCACTACTTGTATTTATGAGATGTATTGACATGTTGAATGCACCGAGCTGTCTGTCTAAACTACTGGCACACAACTCTGAAACCCATGCATACCCCACAAGACATGCCAAAAGAGGTCTCTTCACAGTCCCCAAGTCCAGAACAGACTATGGGAGGTGCACAGTACTACATAGAGCCATGACTACATGGAACTCTATTCCACATCAAGTAACTGATGCAAGCAGTAAAATTGGATTTAAAAACAGATACAAAAACCACCTTATGGAACAGCGGGGACTGGGAAGCAACACAAACATAGGCACAGGCACATGCATACACACACGATAATATACACACTATACACACATATACACATGGATTTAGCACTGTAGATACAGTTGAAGTCGGAAGTTTACACACACTTAGGTTGGAGTCTTTAAAACTAGTTTTTCAACCACTCCACAAATTTCTTGTTAACAAACTATAGTTTTGGCAAGTCGATTAGGACATCTACTTTGTGCATGACACAAGTAATTTTTCCAACAATTGTTTACAGACAGATTATTTCACTTATAATTCACTGTTTCACAATTCCAGTGGGTCAGAGGTTTACATACACTAAGTTGACTGTGCCTTTAAACAGCTTGGAAAATTCCGGAAAATGATGTCATGGCTTTAGAAGCTTCTGATAGGCTAATTGACATAATTTGAGTCAATTGGAGGTGTACCTGTGGATGTATTTCAAGGCCTACCTTCAAACTCAGTGCCTCTTTGCTTGACATCATGGAAAAATCTAAAGAAATCAGCCAAGACCTCAGAAAAAAAATTCTAGATCTCCGCAAGTCTGGTTCATCCTTGGGAGCAATTTCCAAACAAACCTGAAGGTACCACATTCATCTGTACAAACAATAGTACGCAAGTATAAACACCATGGGACCACACAGCCGTCATACCGCGAAGGAAGGAGACGCGTTCTGTCTCCTAGAGATGAACGTGCTTTGGTGCGAAAAGTGCAAATCAATCCCAAAACAGCAAAGGACCCTGTGAAGATGCTGGAGGAAACAGGTACAAAAGTATCTATATCCACAGTAAAACGAGTCCTATATCAACATAACCTAAAAGGCCGCTCAGCAAGGAAGAAGCCACTGCTCCAAAACCGTCATAAAAAAGCCAGACTATGGTTTGCAACTGAACATAGGAATAAAGATCGTACTTTTTGAGAAATGTTCTCTGGTCTGATGAAACAGAAATATAACTGTTTGGCCATAATGACCATCGTTATGTTTGGAGGAAAAAGGGGGAAAGCCCTTACCTCAATCCCATAGAAAATTTGTGGGCAGAACTGAAAAAGTGTATGCGAGCAAGGAGGCCTACAAACCTGACTCAGTTACACCAACTCTGTCAGAAGGAATGGGCCAAAATTCACCCAACATTGTGGGAAGCTTGTGGAAGGCTACCCGAAACATTTGACCTTAGTTAAACAATTTAAAGGCAATGCTACCAAATACTAATTCACTCACACCCACTGGGAATGTGATGAAAGAAATAAAAGCTGAAATAAAATCATTCTCTCTACAATTATTCTGACATTTCATTTAGTTTAAATGTATTTGGCTAAGGTGTATGTAAACTTCCGACTTCAACTGTATGTGGTAGTGGTGGAGTAGGGGCCTGAGGGCACACAGTGTGTTGTGAAATCTGAGAATGTATTGTAATGTGTCGAAAATTGTATAAACTGCCTACATTTTGCTGGACCCCAGGAAGAGTAGCCTTGGCAGCAGATAATGGGTTTCTATAATAAATACAAACACATTTATGAGCTGAAATAAAAGATCCCAGAAATTTTACGCACAAAAAGCATATTACTCTCAAATGTTGTGCACAAATATGTTTACATGCGTCTTAGTGAGCATTTCTCCTTTGCCAAGATAATCCTTCTACCTGACAGGTGTGGCATATCAAGAAGCTGATTTAACAGCAGGATCATTATACAGGGGTACCTTGTGTTGGGAACAATAAAAGGCCACTAAAATATGACTTTTTGTCACACAACACAATGGCACAGATGTCTCAAGTTTTGAGGGAGCGTGCAATTGGCATGCTGACTGCAGTAATGTCCACCAGAGCTGTTGCCAGAATGTTCATTTCTCTCCCATAAGCCGCCTCCAACATTGTTTTAGAGAATTTGGCAGTACGCCCAACCAGCCTTACAACCGCAGACCACGTTTATGGCGTTGTGTTGGCAAGCGGTTTGCTGATGTCAACGTTGTGAACAGAGTGCCCCATGGTGGCGGTGTGGTTATGGTATGGGCAGGCATAAGCTACGGACAACGAACAGAATTGCATTTTATCGATGGCAATTTGAACGCACAGAGATACCGTGACAAGATTCTGAGGCCCATTGTTGTGCAATTCATCCACCACCATCACCTCAAGTTTCAGCATGATAATGCACAGCCCCATGTCACAAGGATCTGTACACAATTCCTGGAAGCTGAAAATGTCCCAGTTCTTCCATGGCCTGCATACTCACCAGACATTGAGCATGTTTGAGATGCTCTGGATCGACGTGAACAACAGCATGTTCCAGTTCCGCCAATATCCAGCAACTTCGCAAAGACATTGAAGAGGAGTGGGACAACAATCTACAGGCCACAATCAACAGCCTGATCAACTCTATGCAAAGGAGATGAGGCAATGATGCAAATGGTGGTCACACCAGATACTGGATGGTTTTCTGATCCACTATCCTGCCTTTTTTTATTTTTTTAAAGGTATCTGTGACCAACAGATGCATATGTGTATTTCCAGTTATGTGAAATCCATAGATTCGGCCAGGCCTCATTTTTTTCTTTCAATTGACTTGTATGAACTGTAACTCAGTACAATGTTTTAAATTGTTGCATGTTCCATTTATATTTTTGTTCAATGTAAATAAGCATCAACCAGTGGGTCTTGCACCTGTTATACAGAGATTGCCAGTTTACAGAGAAGTACATGGTGCAGTGATGTGTCCTATAAGGAGCATTGGTAGTAAATCTGATAGGCTAATAATAAAGAAAATCTATGCTATACTTGGCATGTAGGTTTCTCACTTATGGGTGGCACAAATTGGGATATGGGGGAGGGGAATGGGAAGGGTATATGCAAAGTGAATACTGTATTATTACTATAGTTAAAAAAACGTAGTGTTTTTCGGACATTATTGTAGTATTTACTGTACTATTTTACAGTATACTACAACATTCTATAGTAAGTACTACAGTACACATGCTCGAGGGATACTACAGTTTGTTATAGTATTCTACAGTATACTACAGTTAACTACATAATTCTATAGTAAGCACTGTAGTATTCTATAGTAAACTAGTATTTTTTCATGTGGGTGGTCATAGAGTTTAATTTCAATTACAAATATTCACTTAGGCAATCACTTGGTGAAGACTACAGGACAAAAATCAATTGAACGCAACAGCCATGTCTCTGTCACTAACAAACATGCTACTGCCTACTCTAAAATTAACTTGAAAGGCACACTGGGAAATATGCAAATAAGGCTTTACACCCTGTTAAAACAACACCCCAAAACCTTTTTAGAGGTACATTTTTTGCCAACTAAAAGGAACAAATGGTTTTGCCACACTGGTGGTACCCTAAAAAGGTATGATTTTGTACCTGTCCCCTAAGGTACACTATTGGCTCTTTTAAGGTACAAACCGCAAGAGTACAATTAAGTACCTATAACTAAAGGTACAAAGGGCATACCTTACAGGGTATCACTACAGTGACAAGTGTTTGTACCCCTTTAAGAACAAAAATAAACCTTTATTTCTGAGAGTGTATGTACTGTATCCAGTTTGTAATGAAAATATGTAGGCAATGTTTAGCCAATCAATTGGCTCGACTGTCAAGAGTTGGAGAAACGCTACTACGTGTAGAGCAGACGAGGATTGAAACGTTGAGGTCATGTTGTACTGTACACTTTTCTGTCATCCATTGCCATAGCTTTAAACATTGTTCGTCATTGGAGCGCCATCCAAACCACAGTCCATGAGGTCACCCACAGAAATGGCTCTAGTCTAATACTAACAGCAGCTTCTACAAGGATGTTGGGTTGTTTCCCAAACGGCACCCTATTCCCTATATAGTGCACTACTTTTGACCATGCCTAAGGCTCTGGTCAAAATTAAGACACTATGTAGGGACTAGGGTGCCATTTGGGACTCATGCTTAGGCTCTGTGAAGCAGTGCTGCTTATTGGCAGAAGCAGCCCTTACCACAGCTGGGCGTGCTTAGCATAGAACAAATGTAGTCTTAAGCCTGCTCCGGTAACACTCTTATATTTCCCCCATAAAATGTTATAATTCCTGGATTATATATTCCATGTTCGGAAAACGTTTCACCAGAGACTTCCTCAGACTGTGAATGCTAATAATGTCAATATTAGGATACGCGGAAAGCAATACTGCGGTTGGGCTGTGTGTTTATCGAGCATGGCAGTGGGTTAAGTGCTGAAATCATCTGTCGGAGACCCAGCCACCATAACCGCGTAACCAGATGAGTCCCAAATGTAGTTTTATAATGAGTACTGGATAGTTAGGTCTGGCTACTGAGTTATTCCATCTCAAAAAGCACAAGAGGATTTCGACACCCACATTCTCAGACTGTTCTGAAATTGGTTTCTGTAGATGGAAACAGATAAGCATTTCAGCAACATTTTGCTGAAAGATAATTAGAACTAAGAAATTATGCCAATTGATGCACCCAAATTGGCTATTTCAATTTGTTGGATTCATGTAACGTTCAATAAATATAGTACCCAACTTGGACCAAACGTCTTCTTAACAATGATTTTAATAAATGGTCAAAAGCCACTCACGGACCCCCCAAAACCAAGCACTCCCTAATGGCCAGTATCAGTTCTCTATGTTTGACAAGTATTATGAAGCTGCGGCGTAGTGTATTGTTTATTTGTATTTATTATGGATCCACATAATAGGTACAGCAAAATTAAGGCAGTTATACAATTTTAAAAACATTTGTAACGTAGACAGTTGGTTTAATAATAACATGGAGTTCCAAAACAAGAGACGCATCTGGACATGAAAACTGAACCAATTCTGCCTGAAGACTGACGCTGGGGATTGCTAGATAAAGGGGAAGTAATCAAGGTGGTGATGAGACGCAGGTGTGCGTAATGATGGGTTACCAGGACCGGTGGTTAGTAAACCGGTGATGTCGAGCGCCGGAGCGGGAGGAGACGTGACAGTGATGCCATTGGCCCTCAGGAGGACTTTGAGAGGCCCCACAAACCGGGGGCTCAGCTTCCAGCAGAGCAGACGGAGGTTCTTGATGGAGAGTCAGACGTGAGCACCAGGATGAAACACGGGAGCCTCACTGCAGTGGTGGTCCACCTGATCCTTCTGCCGGCGCGCCGGAACCATTCATAATCTGCAGGGGCCTCAGTCTGGCTCGGAGTCCACAGAGCAGGGGCCAGCTGATATCCCAGGACACACTGGAAGGGAGTCAGCCTGGTGGAGGAGTGAGTTCTGGGCAAATTCCGCCGAGGGAAGGAACCGGGCCCACTCCCCTTGCCAGTCCTGGCAGTGACTCCTTACGAACCTCTCCAGCTCCTGGTTGGTCTTCTCCACCTGCCCGTTAGACTGGCTCGGAGTCCACAGAGCAGGGGCCAGCTGATATCCCAGGACACACTGGAAGGGAGTCAGCCTGGTGGAGGAGTGAGTTCTGGGCAAATTCCGCCGAGGGAAGGAACCGGGCCCACTCCCCTTGCCAGTCCTGGCAGTGACTCCTTACGAACCTCTCCAGCTCCTGGATATCAGCTGGCCCCTGCACATCTGGCCAGTACCCAGATGTGAGGCTGACCGTGGTCCCCAGCTTCTCCATAAAGGCTTTCCAGACCCGCGACGTGTGTCGGAAGACCTGCTGGAATAGTGCCTCAGCGACCTGGAGAGCGGTAGGTAGACCAGAGAGAAGGATAAAAACGGCAAGATTGAGAATCTGTCAACAACAACCAGAATAGTGGCAAAACCATCAGAAATGGGGAGATCCGTAACAAATTCTATGGACAGATGTGACCAAGGGCGCTGATGGAAGGGAAGTAGTTTACCTGCTGGAGTGTGCTGGGAAGATTTGGATTGAGTACATACCGAACATGAGTTGACATAGTGGGCGACGTCCTTCGCCAAGGTGGGCCACCAGTATTTATCGGAGAGGAATTGGATGGTGCGGGTGATACCTGGGTGTTCAGCGGCAAGGGATGTGTGTCCAGCGGCAAGGGGTGTGTGCCCAGGTCAACAGCCAATCTCTCACCTCATTGGGGACGTAGATGCGCTCTGGAGGGCAGGTGGCAGGAACTGGTTCTCTCCAGAGCCTGGCAGATGTCCACATCTATGTCCCAAAACATGGGACCAACGATATGGGAGGACCGCTTGATGGGCTGGAGGACACTCCCAGGACCCTCCACAGACGTGGAACCACAGGGTGTGGGAAAGCAGGTCCTCCGGCATCCTGGTCCCCAGGCGGTGATTGTCATCCTTGACCAGGAGATGGTGGGGTTATGACGTTCGAGCCAACGGAGGCCGAGGATGACTGTACGGGTGTGGTGATGATGAGGAAGGGAAGGCTTTCCTGGTGCATGGGTCCCATGGTGAGGGTGCTGCGATGTGCGTAATTGTGCCGGATCCCAATGGTCATGTATCCAGGGCTTGAACAGGAAAAGGAGAGGAGAGCGGGTATTAATTTATGTTCAGGGAGGAGGCAAAGGTCTTGTTGATGAAGTTCCCAGTGGCACCGGAGTCCACTAGAGCTGTAGAGACAGATGAGGGACAGCCAGCCAAATTGAAGCCAGAAAGGGTTTGGCGGAAAGTGATGGAAAACTCATGCCTACCCTGGGAGATGGAAGGTCACGCACCGGGCACCGCTGAAGCTGGTGTCCCTCCTGGCCACAATAGGAACAGAGTCCCAGCTGTCTCCCGTGACGTGGAGAGGTGCGTGGCCCCCACCTCATGGTTTCAGGCTCTCCCTTAGGACAGCCAAACGAGGAGCGGAGTGGCATGGTGGACACCAGTGCTCCCGAAGAAAAATAAAAAAGTCACTCACCTCCCTCTCTGCACTCTAGAGGATGGTCGAAGACCGCTATGAACCTCTCATAGGAACCAAACTCATCCTCTCCTCTCTCCCAGCCGGCCGTAGCCCACTCCAACGCCTGTCCAGTCAGCAGTGAAATGACCGTGGCAACCTTGGACCTCTCGGGGGTGGGGGCTCCCGTCTGATAGGTGAAATAGAGGGAGCACTGGAGTAGGAAGCCATGGCATTTCGATAGAGTACCGTCATCCTTCTCGGAAGGGAAAGTCGGGCATCGCTGACCTGGGCGGGCGGCTGGGGGACTGACTCACTGTGACGACACATGGTAGGAGGCACTCCGTCAGCGGTATGGAGAACCTCGCTGGTGGTGTCGAGGCGGTGGAGAACACGTAGGACCTCCTTCATGGTCGTACCCAGTAGAGTAGTTAAACCTGTTGCTTGAACATCTGGAAGATGGTCTAATCATTTGCTGCTTCCATCATTTCTGAGGCCGAATTCTGTAATGTAGACACAGGGAGTCAGGAAGCAGGTGCAGATGGTTAATAATAACGAAGATGGCGCGTTACAAAACAAGAGAAGCTTCTGGACATGAAAAGTGAACCAACACTGCCTGAAGAGTGATGCTAGGGAGTGCTGGATAAAGGGGGAAGTAATCAGGGTAGTGATAAAGTCCAGGTGTGCCTCATGATGGGGCGCAGGTGTGCGTAATGAGGGTTGCCAGGTGTGTGTCATAATGGGTTGCCAGAGCTGAGTACATTTTCTTTGCAACAATAGCTTTTGTTCATTATGAAAATAAATAGTGTGGTCATCCTCACAATTCAAGCCAATCCTCCATGAAAGCAATTCAGTTTGTCCTGATACTGTATACGGGCCATTGCGGTGGGCTTGGTGTGGGGTTTGGGGTGGTCCGTGGGTAGCTTTTGACCATTTAGTTGGATTGTTAAGAAGAGGTTTGGTCCAAATCCGATGTTGGGTACTATATTTATTGAATATATAGTATATATTATATGAATCCCATAAATTAAAATGGCCAATTTGGGTGCAGTAAATTAGCTTAATGTCTCAGAGTTCAAATTGTCTTTCAACAAAAATAATGTTGCAGGAATTATTATATTATCTGTTTCTAACTACAGAAATCCACTTCAGAAGAATCTGAGATTGTGGGTGTCATGGCTTGCTGAAATGAAACAACCCAACAGTTTTTTGTTCTAAGTAGGGGCTATTAGCGTTACATGGTTCAATGAAATAGACCGTTTTGCACTGTGAGATAATAATGAACTAAGATATGCATTTATGGGCCTATTAATATGCACAAATACAGGATAAGAAACAACACCTACTCCACACACAGTCCTCTAACGTATTCCCTGTTCACCCATGGCTGCGTGGCTAAGTAAACTCCAACTCTATCACCAAGTTTGATTTCATTTTACAGTAATAATTGTCTGCATGATGAGTGTACTTTAGATATGCCATTTAATTCATTTAGAGATGCACGATAGAGCACACGATAGCATGGCATTTAGCTTAGCAGCCAGCCTGCCCGCCCGTGTGTTAATCCTGCCTGTTTTATTAAATATGTATGACTGGGCATCTGACCGTGGTTTCGGAAGAGAACATAAATCATTTAATCTTCAAATGAAAAGAATGTCTGATAGCAATTATAGGGAGAGTGTTAATTACATATTCACTTTCATCTCTGATCACACAGTCTAGCCTCAATGCTGGTGCCTCCCTCTTGTTTGATCAAATGTTCGAAACAATATCAAGTGTCCTGCGCAATAAAATGTTGAAAGTCTACATACATTTGTGTTATATTTACTGTCCATATTTCGTCTGGACAAATTGTGGGTAATAGTGCAGAAAACAAAGCTAGTCAGAAAAACATTTCCCTTAAGCTTGTTCATTTACAGTGCCTTTTTCCTGACAAAGAGAAATACTCACATACAACAATTCAAAGTGGTTTACTTTCACTGTGTAACTACACTATTTAGTTTATAACATATTTATAAGCGTTTTACTCACCCATTTACCATTGCTTTGTTAGAGCACACACACCACACCACACACACACTCTTTCTACAGATGTCTCACTATACAGCCCTACTAGAGTAGGGCATCCAGACCTGTGTTTAATGCTGTTTGAATTTCTGCAGTCAGGGGGAGCAAAGAAATGTCCCCCTCCTCTCGTATTGGCTTGTTACATTTACATTTTACATTTTAGTCATTTAGCAGACGCTCTTATCCAGAGCGACTTACAGTAGAGTGCATACATTTTATTACATTTTTACATACTGAGACAAGGATATCCCTACCGGCCAAGAGCAGACGCTCTTATCCAGAGCGACTTACAGTAGAGTGCATACATTTTATTACATTTTTACATACTGAGACAAGGATATCCCTACCGGCCAAACCCTCCCTACCGGCCAAACCCTCCCTAACCCGGACGACGCTATGCCAATTGTGCGTCGCCCCACGGATCTCCCGGTTGCGGCCGGCTGCGACAGAGCCTGGGCGCGAACCCAGCCCAGCCTGGGCGCGAACCCAGAGACTCTGGTGGCGCAGCTAGCACTGCGATGCAGTGCCCTAGACCACTGCGCCACCCGGGAGACCCAGGTTGTTGTCTTTGTGTATGAAAGAGATTTACATTGAGATGGTAACGTAAACTGCCATGTTGTATCACGGAGCAGCAAAGTGGGGGGGGGGGGGGTACTGATGCTCGCTCACAGACCAGGATATGGATCAGCAGCACAGGAGTATATGGAATTAAGTACACAATCGCCCACTTTACTAGAGGAAGCCAGAAACACACAGGAACATTTAAAACAAACATGGGCTTGGAAAGAAATAAACAAAATAAAATGTGTAGACTTATAAAAACACCAGCTGAAAATGGTATCGGTTTCTAGAGGTGATGTGAGGCTGCATGTGAAATTGTGTTTGTATGTGTGAGAGAGAGCGAGCGAGCGAGAGAAAGAAACAGGATAATGTGGACCAGAGTAAAGAGACAATGAGGATTTGAAATGGTCTACGAAGCTATTTCATGTGATGACTCTTGGTCACTTATTAATAACCAAAAAGCCAAAGTCCATATACATGAGCAGGTGACTAGATGTACTATCTGTTTATATGTACTTTATTAACAAAAGCTGTATGAACAACCTGTGATATAATAGACTGGTTTGTACCAAAGTCAAGCGAGTTGCTGTTATCTGTCTTTAATGTGCAATGATGTCCTTAGACTATGTCCATTGGCTGTAAGTTACTGATTGTGACAGCGTTTAAGCAGGATTCAGGTCCCATTCTCAGAAACACAACCATTCCATTTAACACACGGCATGGGCCAACTAACAAACCGGGCTGTTTAATGTTTTATTGCAGATGTCAAGTCAGGACATGAGGGTTGTCACATGCATATCAGACAGTGAGTGTTTTCTTCCCCAGGGCTCAATAATTGGAGAAGAAGTAGGCTACTGTAAAACCTTTTCCAAAGATCCAGACTTGTCAAATGTTTACTGTGTTAATGACAATGGCTTACTATTTCAGATTTTCTGTTAAAGTTTTTACTGTACTTGGATGCCAAGCCGTAGCTACTCGTTGAAAGTCATTATTACCGTATCTAGCATTCAAAAGAATAACCCACAGTCAGTTACTGTAAGCAGTTAGAGCAACAATCCAGAAGCCGAAATGCAATTCAGTCGTTGTGTTAGCATTGATGCCGAGAGGAGAGCCATGGGAACATATCATTCGGAATGTTAGAATGAAGGAAAGAGAGGGAAGCGAGGGCCTTGTATTCGGGGTTGAAAACCTTTGTTCAGAGGTTGGTTCTGGGGGGACAGCACTAAGTGGAGGAGACATGTTGTGGTGGTCTTTCAATGGTGAGGAGCCCAGAGGACAGACTGCCATGGGAAGGAGAAGTCTGCACAAGGCCGCACTGAAAATGTGTTACAGTTCTTTGCTGTCAAAATTGGTTTTGTTTTTGGAATTTTCGATGCTCCCTGATTCTTAGCAACCTGGGAATGTCATATGTGGCAAAAGGGGGTTACTGTGATGTGTATACAATGTGTTAATCTCATGCTATTAAGCCGCCCCTTACACGCTCCACAAACCGGACGCGTCGTGTGCGCGAGCATTGCAAAATAAATGTACACATACATTTGAATTCGGAAGTTTACATAAACCTTAGCCAACTACATTTAAACTCACAATTCCTGACATTTAATCCTAGTAAAAAATCCCTGTTTTAGGTCAGTTAGGATCACCACTTTATTTTAAGAATATGAAACGTCATAATAGCAGAGAGAATGATTTAGTTCAGCTTTTATTTCTTCCATCACATTCCCAGTGGGTCAGAAGTTTACATACACTCAATTAGTATTTGACAGCATTGCCTTTAATATTTTTTACTTGGATCAAACGTTTCGGGTAGCCTTCCACAAGCTAGTTGGGTGAATTTTGGCCCATTCCTCCTGACAGAGCTGGTGTAACCGAGTCAGGTTTGTAGGCCTCCTTGCTCACACACGCTTTTTTCAGTTCTGCCCACACATTTTCTACAGGATTGAGGTCAGGGCTTTGTGATGGCCACTCCAATACCTTGACTTTGTTGTCCTTATTAAGCCATTTTGCCACAACTTTGGAAGTATGTTTGGGGTCATCGTCCAGTGTATGTATGTAAACTTCCGACTTCAACTATACATGTTTGTCACGTTCTGACCTTAGTTTCTTTTTTATGTCTTTATTTTAGCTTGGTCAGGGCGTGAGTTGGGGTGGGCATTTTATGTTGTTTTTCTATGTTTTGTTCTGTTGTTCTATTTCTATGTGTTTGGCCTAGTATGGTTCTCAATCAGAGGCAGGTGTCAGTCGTTGTCTCTGATTGGGAGCCATATTTAGGTAGCCTGTTTTTCATTGTGTTTTGTGGGTGGTTGTTTCCTGGGTTTGTGTTTGTGTCACCATTCAGGACTGTTTCGGTTTTCGTTTTCATTCACTTTGTTATTTTTGTATTTTGTAGTGTTCAGTTTATTATTAAAATATGACGACACTTACCACGCTGCATTTTGGTCCTCTTCTCCTTCCACCAACGAGAATCGTTACAATGTTATTCAATTATTGTGCGTGTGACAACGAGCATCTGCGTTGCCAGGCTCGAAAATAGAAGTTGCTTCTAAACTCAGCAAAAAAAGAAACGTCCTCTCACTGTCAACTGCGTTTATTTTCAGCAAATTTAACATGTGTAAATATTTGTATGAACATAACAAGATTCAACAACTGAGATATAAACAGAACAAGTTCCACAGACATGTGACTAACAGAAATTGAATAATGTGTCCCTGAACAAAGGGGTGGTCAAAAGTAACAGTCAGTATCTGGTGTGGCCACCAGCTGCATTAAGTACTGCAGTGCATCTCCTCCTCATGGACTGCACCGGATTTGCCAGTTTTTGCTGCGAGATGTTACCCCACTCTTCCACCAAGGCACCTGCAAGTCCCCAGATATTTCTGGGGAGAATGGCCCTAGCCCTCACCCTCCGATGCAACAGGTCCCAGACGTGCTCAATGGGATTGAGATCCGGGCTCTTCGCTGGCCATGGCAGAACACTGACGTTCGGATTCACGTTTATCGTCGAAGGAATGAGCGTTAAACCGAGGCCTGTCAATGCAGGCAAGGGTCAGCTAAGAAAAAGCAGCAGCACGGAAAACCATGCTGGTTGACTTGACAAGACGAACTGGCAACAGACAAACAGGGAACACTGGAATAAATACCCAGGGACTAATGGGGACAACGGGTGACACCTGGAGGTGAGTGGAGACAATCACAAAGACAGGTGAAACAGATCAGGGCGTGACAACCACATGGCCACTGATTCGCTGCTACTGTTATTGTGACTATAATAGTAGCAGTGTAGAATGCCCAAAGTCACTACTGTAGTAGTCTTAGTATTAATAGTTAATGTAGTAGCTGTAGGACTGAAGAAGTTGTAGAAGTTTTGTATGAGGAGGAAAAATAACAACTGAGGGAGTTTGACTTGAGAGCTGAGGATGTCCTAATATGGATTGCGTATCTTTGATCTGCACAAACTGATCCATAAAACACAACTCACAAATATGTGAGAAAACTCACAAATGCAATTCAATTCACAAATACGGAAAATGTAGGTCCCAAAAGTCATCTGTGGAGTCACAAATGTTGTCACATTCACAAAAACATATAACCACTGCAAAGTAGTTTGCATGGTAAGAAATGTTTATTAAATCAGAAAAAACCTGTCTTGAATTTATTTGCTAATCATCATTTTTATTTGTTTGTGAAACTATATGGCCATGTGATTTTTATTTAAAAGTTGCATTCTACGTATATTTGCATTTTATAGTTACATTTGAATAGAAATCTGTGTCCTTAGTCTTTGCTAACGTAGCTCTAGTGTTTTGACATGCGGCTCGAAATGCTGTTTCGAAAACAGTGTTGAATGGTCGACACAGCATTTCGAGCCGGATGTCAAAACACTAGCGCTACAGTTTCAAGTGTGAGTGTCGAGAGTAACATCCTTAGAAAGTAGTCTTCTGCCATTAGCCTAAATATTGGGGGGTATTTCCCCCTAAATAAGTTATTAGAGCGTTTATGTCCAGTCTCAAACCTGAGACTAATTAGTGCACATTTCACCATTGGTTTGACAGCCAATTAAAATATGTATATTTATTTAGTACTACTTGGGTCCATGGTGGTATGGTCGCCATATTTGGACCCAGAGGGATTTTAATTGCTAATATACACTTAAACATCAACACGGCATTAATATGAACATGTCTGTGGTCACAGTGTTTGGTCAGGGTCAGTAGAGGGTAAAACCTAGCTAAAAAATGGACAGCAAACTCTTTAATTGTTGTTTTGATGTTTTTATCTCTTTAAAAGTTTCGTTTTTACAGGGTGACTGAAAAAAATCATTGCAAGTCCCTTTTGAAAAATACTTCACATAGCAATGGCAGTATATGTGTGTTCTTGAAACATTAACGCTGCTATGCCTTGCTCTTCTAATTGAAATGACTGGACTTCCGTAAAAAAAGTGTCCCTTCATTTCTTAACAGTTTCATAATGTACTGGAAATGAAAAACAAAGGGGATGATGGACACCACTCAGCAGACAAAATATTTAGAAACCTTTTACAGTGGAACTTACTTTTACCATCAAGGAACTCTTGAAGAATAAAGGGAGGAACTAATTGATCTAAAAACAAACAGCAATGCGTTTTGGCTTGGTATAGGCCTTTGTCAGGGTGTAAAGGTTTGAATGCCCTCATGGGGGGGGCTCTATAAATCACCTTTGAGCCACCAAACTCAACTCTGGACCCCGAAGCCAGTTCCACTGCATTTTTTCATTATTGAAAAAATATATATATTTTGTTGCAATATTTGAGAAGGATCCCAATTTCAAACACTCCAAAAAAAGTGGTTAAATATCTAAAAACTGGCAATAATGAGTATTGACTTGAAAGATTATCTTATGTAGTTTCTTGCAATAGCCCTCTGTGACTTTGAAGAATATTTATCTCAAAACTGTGATTCCTAAAAGATGTGTCTGGAGATTGTCAGCAGATTTGTCAAAAATCCTAAATGAATCAAGAATGAGCAGGGTCAACTATACCATACAGAACCGTTATTCATGTCCTCATTACATGTAGTGCAACAAGACCACTCATGGTCTGGAAAGTTCTCTACTTTTGATTCAAAAAAACAATCACCACGGTCACAACCATTAACCGTCAGAGTGCTGAAAGATCTAATAGATCTTGGGGATTTTCCAATCAATCATTTTCCATATTTGACAAATGTTTGTATTCAACTTACATTTCTGAGTAAAAAATATGTCTGTTTTGAGTATCTGTTGTCAACTGAACTCAATATTGTTTTGTCAATGTTCTGAAGAAAAGAAAATGAAACACTTCAACATATGCCTAAACAATTGAAGTATTTGCTGTGCTAGAACTAATGGATCATGTTTGCTTTATAAATGTTATTTTATGTTCTACATCTAGGAAAACATGCTAAAATGCTAACAAAATTTGCCCTGGAGCGATTAATAGTGTTATAAAACAAAACAAAAATAAGTTTGGAGATTAGTATTACATATCTGAATAATCAAATGTTGAATTAGACAACTTGATGGACAATAATTGTAAAATGTAAATGCATTTTATGGTGTCTGATGGAGTTGACCTAAATCCAGTTAGTTTAATTTTATGATAAGAAAAGAGGTTGTTCCTTTGGTCTCTCAAAATATGTGACAAATATTGTTAATATTTTGACAAATACTTGTCCACCTTTCAAGAATCCCTGAGCTCTAAAACAGCAACATTTTCTCTGTAAAATATCATGAGTTTAGCTATAATTCTATCATAAAAATTTTTTACATCAAAGAGCAATGTGATTGGTGCTTAAGCACGCAGCCAGGAAAAGGTTTTGGAGTGTGGTAGGAACCTTTTAAAAGTGGTAGGAACTTATATCTGTTCCAGAGCTTGTAATGGAATACAACAAGAAAATGGGTTGAGACTTGAAATTGAGCTCAGGTGCATCCTGTTTCCATTGATCATCCTTGAGATGTTTCTACAACTTGATTGGAGTCCACCTGTGGTCAATTCAATTGATTGGACATGATTTGGAAAGGCACACACCTGTCTATATAAGGTCCCACAGTTGGCAGTGCATGTCAGAGCAAAACCCAAGACATGATGTCGAAGGAATTGTCTGTAGAGCTCCGAGTCAGGATTGTGTCGAGGCATAGAAGGGTACCAAAGGGGAAGGGTACCAAAAAATGTCTGCAGCATTGAAGGTCCCCAAGAACACAGTGGCCTCCATCATTCTTAAATGGAAGATGTTTGGAAACACCAAGACTCTTCCTAGAGCTAGCCACCTGGCTAAACTGAGCAATCGGGGGAGAAGGACCATGGTCAGGGAGGTGACCAAGAACCCGATGGTCACTCTGACAGAGCTCCAGAGTTCCTCTTTGGAGATGGGATAAACTTCCAGAAGGACAACCATCTCCTGCAGCACTCCACCAATCAGGCCTTAATGGTAGTGGCCAGACTGAAGCCACTCTTCAGTAAAAGGTACATAACAGCCCACTTGGAGTTTGCCAAAAGGCACACAAAGGACTCAGACCATGAGAAACAAGATTCTCTGGTCTGATGAAACCAATATTGAACTATTTGGCTTGAATGCCAAGTGTCCCGTCACAGAAACCTGGTACCATCCCTACGGTGGAGCATGGTGGTGGCAGCATCATGCTGTGGGGATGTTTTTCTGCGGCAGGAACTGGGAGACTAGTCAGGATCGAGGGAAAGATGAACAAAGCAAAGTACAGAGAGATCTATGATGAAAACCTGCACCAGAGCGCTCAGGACCTCTGACTAGGGTGAAGGTTCACCTTCCAATAGCATAATGACTCTAAGCACAGAGCCAAGATAACACAGAAGTGGCTTTGGCTTTGAATGTCCTTGAGTGGCCCAGCAAGAGCCCCGGACATAAACCCGATCGAACATCTCTGGAAAGACCTGAAAATAGCTGTGCAGCGACGCTCCCCATCCAACCTGACAGAGCTTGAGAGGATCTGCAGAGAAGAATGGGAGAAACTCCCCTAATACAGGTGTGCCAAGCTTGTAGCGTCATACCCAAGAAGATGAGGCTGCAATCGCTGCCAAAGATGCATCAACAAAGTACT
Source organism: Salvelinus alpinus (assembly GCF_045679555.1). Taxonomy (NCBI): domain Eukaryota; kingdom Metazoa; phylum Chordata; class Actinopteri; order Salmoniformes; family Salmonidae; genus Salvelinus; species Salvelinus alpinus. The sequence goes on along the minus strand of NC_092094.1, from coordinate 51,828,146 downwards.
GAGTAAAGGGTCTGAATACTTATGTAAATATTATATTTATGTTATTTATTTTGTATATATTTGCAAACATTTCTAAAAACCTGTTTTTGCTGCTTCATTATGGGATAATTTTATGTAAATTGATGAGGGGGAAAAAACTATTCAATACATTTTAGAATAAGACTAACGTAACAAAATGTGGAAAAAGTCGAGGGGTCTGAATACTTTCCGAATGCACTGTATATCTACAGTGGCAGGAAGACGGGAGCCAAGAGTGTGCACCAGGGTGTGTGGACTGATTTGAAAGCAGGTGAAGTTTAAAGGGCGCAAGAGAGGGTGTGTGGTGTGCATCCGGAGTAGATGCTGGGTGCTCTGCAGAATGGAGCAGTGCTTCCAGAAGATCCATGACATGTTGTAGGCTAAATGCATACACTAAAGTGACAGTGTGAAATATGCATTTGTCATACAAATATTTTATTGTCTCTGATCAGTTGTGTTTTGTATCTGCATCTGATTCTATCTAATACTTGTTGCATTCACTGAATTGTTGTCAAAATAGGCTAATATTTCTACATTGTGTCAGGCATGGTCTATACTAAATCTTATTGAGAAAGGTTACCTACATCTGGAAAGTCTCTGAATAGTTGTTTTCATTTTTACATTGTTACAGAAGTAAGAACTGTTGTCAATCAAATAGCTTACTTTGTGTGGGTTTTGAAATACTTTCTGAATATTGTACTCTGGTAAACATTTTGAATAAATGTATTTATATGTAAATTATATTTATAGTATAATATATTATACTTGGTACATTTTGAGTGAGTCATTTAGTCAAATTTACTACAATTGAAATACTCTATGTTTTTTGTTGTTGTGTTAATCGTTTTCGATAGTGAGTGTGTACACAATCGAAGACAAAGTCGGTGTTATTCCTATTAACATGAATGTGGTGTCATTAAATAAGAGATTGTGCTCTGTAAACGTAAGTTAATTTGTAATTATCATTTGTTTTTGAGCTATATGTGAGACAATGAGCTTTATCTCGAAAATTCTCAGTAATCTACAGCAGCATTCTAGAATTCTATTGGGGTCTAAAGGGTTGAAATGACATATAATCATATATACTAATTAGATAGCTATCTCTATACTTGACTGTCAAATTATCACCCAAGGTTGATGTATACAACAGAGTCAGACGACGAGACCAAAACCCTCATTACGCTACGAGCAGCAAATGAGGAGTTGTTTACAGGGAAGAGGAATGCTGCAAAGCTGGGCTGGGAGTAAGTGGTGGAACGGTATGGGAGTCTATCCTAACCACAACAAATGAAACTTTTAACGTAATAACTAATAAACAATGGATTAGTACTATAGTAAATGTATGATACTGGTCAACAATCTGGCGTGTAAGGAAATGGGTTTTTGGCTCACACCTATCTACCATGTATTTGTGACATCAAGTTTGAATTAGGGAGGTTAATATATTTGCTGTCAGTTGTTTGTTTATATGTATGATTACTAATTATGTGCAAATGCTTTGTAATTATTTGAAGGATAATAGCTCTGAAAATGGGTCTGGAGAAAGCTCACAGGTGGGCAGGCCTCAAAGAAGTGGGAGAATTTAAATAAGAACAAAGTAATAAACATTAAATGGGTCATGGAAATGTTAATATAATTGTAATGTCATTGTTTTTTATATCTTCTAAACTTTTGTTCTCTAATATTGGTTCAATTAATAAAATACTGAAACTAACTATGATTTCCACAGAAAGTTACAATGTTAAACTTAAAATGCTCAAACAATATCATATTGATATTGTCTTGTTATTGACCCTCATGATGGGACTTGAAAAACCCTCCTACAGTAACAGGGACAAAACAGGGAGAGGCCAATGCTGAGACCTGGTTAAAACAAATGCACGTGGCAATTGGGGAAAGGGCCTCTATTTCACCACCTGTCCTGATTGCCTCGTGCAATGTAGTCCCCCACCTCAGCAGCAAAAGAGGTAAACCAGCCCCCTCCCTGCCCTCCACCCCAGGCAGATCCCAGCAAACCCTCCATGTCACCCCATCTACCCCAGTGCAGCACAACGAAGCATCAGCTGATGCAGACAGCCCCAGCACCTCAACCGCCAAGCGCACGCATGAAGCCGATAGAATGTACACCCTTAAGGTTAGGGAGAGTGAAAGGGATGAGGTCACCTCTAGAATCCCACACAGAGAGGCTCCATGGTGTCCTTGACAAAATTGCAGATAAAGTGAAATGCAATGTAGTTTAATGTCATTATGTTCTGTTTACAGCACACACACACACAATTGCCTGCATACATATGAAATGTTATAACAAAATATTTTTATACAATTGTTAATAACTCAAATTGAAGTGTCTGTCTGTGTAATTGTTTTACATGTTTAAACATCTAGGCTAGTTACCTTATACTTTCTATGAATTCATGTTTTGCATAAGTGCCCAAAAGTGTTACCCAATGGAGAAGACTCGATACCACTGAATGAACAACAGTAGGTTATGGAAATAAAACTTAATTTAGAGTAAAACATTTTTAGACCTTACAGAATGAGGCTCCATGGTAATGCAAAAACTACAGCTTGATGAAACGGGTAACTTATGAAAACAAGTCACTTTAAAGCAGTGGTTTCCAGTTTGATCTGGGGGGCCAGGGTGGGTACAAGCTTTCATTCCAACCAGCAACTCATATCTCTGGGTGGGTACAAGCTTTCATTCCAACCAGCAACTCACATCTCTGATTCAACAACTCAAAGTCTTGACTTGCGACTTTGACAAAGGTGAATGTAGAAAGAAAAAAAAATTGTAGAAACAATTCAATGAGAATGAGAATTTTGACTCGTTCTATTGTCCAGCCTATAGATAGCCAGAGCGAATTTACAAAAGTACCCGAATGTCCATTGAGAAAGCACAACAACTATACCATTTAGCTAAGCTAAGAATGACGAGAATAATCAAGTCAATAAACGTTGGGTAGTTGGATAGCCTATAGTTAATATACTGGCAAGTTTGATGTATAACTACTAATTTTAGGTAGCTAGCTAACATACCGGTACATACTGCTGTAATGATATGCTATGTGGTTCATAAGGACAGCGTAGCTAACAAATTGTCAGCCAACATAACGTGTAAGGTAACTTATTTGAAAAGTCATTACTTTATTACATTGAGTAGCAAGATGCAAATCTGGTCTGTGATAGGAGTTTTTTTTCACACCTAGCTTGGCTATTAGACTATTCTTTAGTCAAGGTTAAATAGTCTATTGTTCAGCTATTAGCCCTCCTCCCCAACTTGCAACAAATTGCTGTTCCCAGCTCATTCCTTTCCCTCTTCCACGCGTCATCATTCTGGTCCTGAGTGGCTCGCTTGTGGGCGTGCTGGCAGGATATGGCAGCATCTTCAGTTGTGCGTCAGGAATTCTGCATACAGTAGCACGTTTGTATGAAGGTGTGGGTATTCACAGGCAAATTGTTATATGCTATGGAGGTACATTTGTGTCTTTTTGTCGAGAGCAAAACCTTTTATTTTCAATCAAAAATAATTGTTTTGAAAGCAACTTTTTTCTGACACAAAAGGAAGTCAAAGTGGACACCTACGAAGATGGCATCTCAGGTAAGCAGCACTAGGCTCTATTGACGTATCCTAAAAATGACATCTGCTGCTTTAGATTGAAAGGTCATATCTGTTATTGTTTTCATATCTATAAAAAATAAGCTGTTTTATTTACTTTCAGAGAGCAAGCTGATCAAGGGGTCGAAAATTTAGATATTGCCAGATGTTCACTGTCCGAGGAACAGGCCGTGGAAGCTTTATTGCTGGCTTTATTGTGTCCATAACCAGAGGTAATTAAACTGTTCTGTGTTCTTTTTCTCCATCTCTGCCTGTCTTGTTGTACATGGAACCTGTCTCACATGCTTTAATTTAAAAACCCTTAAGATGTCAGTATGCTAATTTTCAGATTTACACCACATAAACACAGCCATTTTCACTGGACTATCTGTGCTATCTGTTGCTGCCAAGTCATGATTTCCCTGGGGGTTAGCCTTGCAATAACCAGACACATAGCCCTCTATATTTAAATGTTTCAGGTACACTCCGATAGGTGTCTGCATCACATACAGTATCTTCTATTGCCATTATCTTCTATTGTTTCTGTTTTTCAGCATAAAGTACTCTGTAGTCACTTAGTGTGGACACCAGGTGAGACCATACACACACAATAACAGTCTATCTTCTCCCCCTTCTCCCTAAATCCTCTAGGTTATATCAGCTGTTTTGGTGAACCCCTCCCGCATCTGAACTGGTTGACAGAGGGCACAGGATGATCATAGGTGAGATGTCACTTGGTCGGGTCAACAGGAAGTATTATTAAAGAGATGCTTTACATTGAAATACAGACAGAGATGTAGTAGTCCCAGAGTTAATGATCCAAGGTCAGTTTTGCATTTCACCTCCTGATTTAAGATGACTGACCGTGTTAGAATTTTAAAAAACAAGGCTTAATCATGCTCTCTCTCTATTCATCTGTCACTCGTCTGCAGGTATGTTTTGATGCGAGAGAGGAAGCCAGTCCTCTCATCGTCACCTCACCCACTCTTAGGATAACCTTCGGGCCAACTGGGGGCCCAAGGCTGGTTAGGAGACACCGCAATTGTGATGAAATGCGAGAATATTAGGGTAGCACTGTAATTAATGAATCATATGCTGCCTGCCGCTGTTCTTACCTCTTTTCCTTTCTGTCTTCATCACCTCTCTCCCCACCTCGTATTTCTTCCTCGTTTTATAATGCACACCATATGTGCATTGAATTACAGATTGAACTTGTATTTATAATATTACAATTATCATAATTATAATGCATTTATGTATTTATAACACCTGGATAATGAACTTCTTTCAATAAAGCGTTTCACATTCTCCACTGGTTGAAATGAAGTGTCTCATTGAAATACTATCCTGTGTCCTCAGATAATGCAGATGAAGGGAGTTAGATATGCAGTTTTTTTCTGTATATATGAATTACAAATCATTCATGTTTCTAGTGTATTGCATAGTTACAATGTGTAATCATTGATGTCCCAGGAGCAGGAGTGGGAAACACTGTGGAAGTGTATAATTGTAATACATACATGCAGACACAGCATCATTCAAATAATGGAGTTTGATATGACCGAGAAAGAATGTCTCAAAGACTCATACCTGAACCGCACCTTTATTTGCCAAGGAAGAGAACATGATCAGTGAATATAATCAATGTACAGGCTACAATGTGGGAATCTCATGTGTGGTAATAACTACAGTACATGTGTTTATAGGACGTGCATCCTTGGCACAATAAAGTTATTATATTCTACTCTTTCAATAGGCTTCATTAAGGGGGTGCTGTTAGCACTTTATTTTTTTTGACATTGCCAAATTAAACTGCCTAGTAGTCAATTCTTGCTCGTACAATATGCATATTATTGTTATTATTGGATAGAAAACACTCTCTAGTTTCTATAACCGTTGGAATTATGTCTCTGAGTGGAACAGAACTCTATCTACAGCACTTTTCCTGACAGGGAGTGAGATTTCAGAAATCTTGGCCTCTGGTCCCAGGTCAGTTTTAATGTCCCTGTGAATGCTATGAGGATACAAACACTGCCTACACCTTCCTCTAGATGTCAGTAAGTGGTGACAATTTGAATGGAGTCGATTGCGCAATCAGGGCCCGTATAAAACACAAAAGACCGGAAGTAGCTTTCCTTTGGACCCTGCGCTCGACGCAAGAAGGACGTTGGACCGACCTCTTTCCAAGCCTTGGTTTAGCCAGTAATATATCGCCGGTCATGTTTTTACTTGTTATAGGTGTTAAAAACATCATAAGGTAGTTAATTTAAACCGTTTTATAGCAATTTATATCCGTTTAGTGCGATTTTGAGGCATTTATTTGTGACACCCTTCCATGAGCTGGGCACGTTTCCTGTACATACCGAACGTTATTGGCCATTTCGACGGGACAAGAGGACATCTTTCGACCAAAAGACGATTAGACCGGAGAAAGGATACATTGACCAAGATTCTGATGGAAGAACAGCTCACAGTAAGAACTATTTATGATGATAAATCGCTGTTCTGTTGAAAAATGTTAAACGCATATATCGCCATTTTGTTATGTGTAGCTTCGCTTGGCGGACCCGGTATTGCACAGTAAGGATAATTTTAGAAATGTAAGTCAGCGATTGCATTAAGAACTAATTTGTCTTTCGATTCCTGTCAACCCTGTATTTTTTAGTCAAGTTTATGATTAGCTATCGATTAGACTAGATCACTCTCAAAGATAGCGCCCGACATTTTCAGGCCAGTTTTGCTACTATTCTCATTGTATAACCACGTTTTTTTGTGGCTAAATATGCACATTTTCGAACAAACTCTATATGTATGTTGTAATATGATGTTACAGGAGTGTCATCGGAAGAATTCTGAGAAGGTTAGTGAAAAAATTAATATATTTTGGTGATCATAACGTTATCGCTCCCGTTGCCTTGAATTCATGCTGGGGTAACGTTTGCACATGTGGTATGCTAATATAACGATTTATTGTGTTTTCGCTGTAAAACGCTTAGAAAATCTGAAATATTGTCTGAATTCACAAGATCTGTGTCTTTCCATTGCTATGCTTTGTCTATTTTTATGAAATGTTTTATGATGAGTAAATTGGTAATACACGTTGCTCTCTGTATTTATTCTAGTCGAGTTGTGATGGTGGGTGCAATTGTAAACTATGATTTCTACCTGAAATATGCACATTTTTCTAACAAAAACTATCCTATACAATAAATATGTTATCAGACTGTCATCTGATGAGGTTTTTTCTTGGTTAGTGGCTATCAATATCTTTATTTGGCCGAATTGGTGATAGCTACTGGTGGAGAGAAAAAATGGTGGACAAAAAAAAATGGTGTCTTTTGCTAACGTGGTTAGCTAATAGATTTACATATTGTGTCTTCCCTGTAAAACATTTTAAAAATCAGAAATGATTGCTGGATTCACAAGAAGTGGATCTTTCATCTGGTATCTTGGACTTGTGATTGAATGATATTTAGATGCTACTATTTACTTGTGACGCTATGCTAGCTATGCTATTCAGCTTTTTTACTGGTGGGGGGTGGGGGGTGCTCCCGGATCCGGGTTTCTGACTCGGTAGAAGTTAATTACATTCAGACTTGAAGTTTATACAACAACTATGATAGCTGAGGTTCATAGGTTCTGAACTAATATTCATACCAATTTAATGTTTTAGGGTCCATACTGTAGCTAGCTACACACCCATAGGCATGCAGTTATTTTTATCCTCCATTACACAATAAGCAAGTAAATAGTTAGCTAGCTATGTTACTTCAGCTGCATTGCAAGGCAAGCTTACACAATTGTACATTAAATTTGCAGTAAATGCTTTAGCTAGCTAGATTCTTTACATCCACTGTTTCACAAGATGACAGCCTGGTTTGCTCAGGAGTCCCTAAAACATTAAACACGAATTACAAATTAATTATCCTAACACTAGCTAGCTGACTAATGTTAGATAGTCAGATAACTTGCTAAATAGTGATTTTCGTAAATTAACTTCATGACAAATAAATATGCTCAAACGTTTGTCTCTACATTAACTAACATATTCCTCTCAATTGTACATTTTTTGCTTGACTCGTTATGACATTATAACAACTTACCATTTGGTTCCACCGTAATGTTTTGTAAGCCATCTTTGTTGAAGAACGCCACCAGGCAAGGGTGGCTCGTGTCAACCTTCGTCATTGGAACCACTCGATTTGATTGGTCATATAAAAACCTTGGGACCCAAATGCATAATGAGTGCTCTAACTCCCCCTTGTGGTGGTCTGGAGCAATGAAGCCGTGACACTGGGTCCCGCAGTGCAAGCTCGCAACTTATAAACCACTGTAGCTTTCACGCTACTGGTAGGCTAGGACTGTTAGGCTAGGCAGTAGCCTTGTATTTGGTGTGATGATCTCTGAGGTGAAAACATTTGATTTGCTTTGTGATTTGTCAAAAACGGTAAACGACTTGTCAAGTCATGTGCTCCGGTTCTTGTATACACAAGTACATGGACGATTTATAATATGCTGAAAAGTGGCTAAAGCCATCTTTGACTCTGTTTATTTGCTTCTTATAGCGAATGGCATTTTTGGGATTAGGGAGTTTTTGCCAAGTCAAACACAAACAAACATGGCTGCCATCATAAAAATGTAGCCGCTGTTAGGTTAGCTGACACGCATTTATTTCCTAAACATTACATTAGTTGAGATGTGGTTCATTGTAAATGAGTCTAGCTGTTAGGTCGCTAACTTACATTTAGTGTTTTGTCAGTGCAACCTGTTATTTAGACTGGTTTATGGAATGAGTTTGGCTGTGGATGTGTTCCGTGTGATGCTTTGTCACGGATCCCTCTGGGAACTTTCATTGTGCACATTGCACTATTCCATGGTGCCCTTTGTGGTCCTTTGTTCACCATGGTGCTGTTGATTATTGTTACAATGTCCATTGGTGCATGTGAGTGCTTGTACTGTGTGTTTTGGGCTTTCATACAGATGATTACGGGTCTCGTCCCGTGTGTTAATCATTGTGCACTAGTGTTATTTATTCAAGGTACTTTTCGCTCTTTTGTTTGGGTTTCAACCCTGTGTTTTGTTACGTGTTTGGTCTTCGTCCCCGTGCCTTTACACAGCATGCTGTAATTTGGTGCTTAATTTAAAAAAACTATTATGCATTCCTTCGTCTGTCTTCCGAATCTCTTCATACCAGCATGACATGCTTGGATGATGAAGTTCGCATTTATTTTTTACAATAAAAGGTAAAATTGAAGAATAAAGTTTAACCTCTTGAAGCTAGGGGGCAGAATTTTTATGTTTGGAAAAAATAACGTTCCCAATGTAAGCTGCCTATTTCTCAGGCCCAGATGCTAGAATATGCATATGATTGACAGATTAGAAAAGAAAACTCTAAAGTTTCCAAAACTGTAAAAAAAAATTGTATGTGAGTATAACATAACTGATTTTGCAGGCGAAAACCTGAGGAAATCCAACCTGGAAGTGCCTCTTATTTTGAAAAATCCCTGTTCCATTGCCTGCCTTCCCTTCATTTACAGGGATATCAACCAGATTCCTTTTCCTATGGCTTCCTCAGCGTGTGAACAGTCTTTAGACATAGTTTCAAGCTTTTATTCTGAAAAATGAGCGAGATTTATCAAAACGCGTCAGTGGATAGCTGAATGTCCTTCGATTAGTTCATGCGCGCGAAAGTTGAAGCTCGACATTTTATTTTATTGAATAGTCTACCGTCCGGTTGAAATAATATATTATTTATGTTAAAAACAACCTGAGGATTGATTATCAAAAACGTTTGACGTGTTTCTACGAACTTTACGGATACTTTTTGGAATTTGTCTGCCCTTCATGACCGCTCGAGCCTGTTGATTTCTGAACATAACGCATCAACCAAATGGAGGTTTTTGGTTATAAAACGAATATTTATCGAACAAAAATAACATTTATTGTGTAACTGGGAGTCTCGTGAGTGCAAACATCAAAGGTAAGCGATTAATTTGATTGCTTTTCTGACTTTCGTGACCAATCTACATTGCTGCTAGCTGTTCGTAATGTTTTATCTAGTGATCGATAAACTCACAAACGCTTGGATTGCTTTCGCTGTAAAGCATATTTTCAAAATCTGACACGATAGGTGGTTTAACAACAAGCTAAGCTGTGTTTTTGTATATTTCACTTGTGATTTCATGAAAAGAAATATTTTTAGTATTTTTTTATTTTTTATTTGGCGCTCTGCAATTCAGCGGTTGTTTACGAAAATGATCCCGTTAAAAGGGATCCGTGCGCCAAGAAGACCTTTATTTTCCATCAGTACAAAAAAATATGTAGATGCTGTTCAGACAACAATGGTGTTTAGACGCGTTTGTTGAGTCATATGTCCTGTTGCTACTGTTCCAATCACATAATTGAGATCTTATGCTGCAGGGGCTACTCAACAATGGTCACAAATATGAAAATGTGATCGTACGCATCAAAGGGTTAAAGTCCCCGGCCACAAGGAGCGCCGCTTCTGGATGAAAAATGTTCTTGTTTGCTTATGGCCTTATAAAGCTCGTTGAGTGCGGTCTTAGTGCCAGCATCAGTTTATGTTGGTAAATAGATGACTACGAATAATATAAACTCCTCTCACTGTCAACTGCATTTATTTTCAGCAAACTTAACATATTCATACAAATATTTACACAACAAGATTCAACAACGGAGACATAAACTGAACAAGTTCCACAGACACGTGGCTAACAGAAATGGAATAATGTGTCCCTGAACAAAGGGGGGGGTCAAAATCAAAAGTAACAGTCAGTATCTGGTGTGGCCACCAGCTGCATTAAGTACTGCAGTGCATCTCCTCCTCATGGACTGCACCAGATTTGCCAGTTTTTGCTGTGAGATGTTACCCCACTCTCTCACCAAGGCACCTGCAAGTTCCCGGACATTTCTGGGGGGAATGGCCCTAGCCCTCACCCTCCAATCCAACAGGTCCTAGACGTGCTTAATGGGATTGAGATCCGTGCTCTTCACTGGCCAAGGCAGAACACTGACATTCCTGTCTTGCAGGAAATCACGCACAGAACGACCAGTATGGCTGGTGGCATTGTCATGCTGGATGGTCATGTCAGGATGAGCCTGCAGGAAGGGTACCACATGAGGGAGGAGGATGTCTCCCTGTAACTCACAGCGTTGAGATTGCCTGCAATGACAACGAGCTCAGTCCGATGATGCTGTGACACACCGCCCCAGACCATGACGGACCCTCCATCTCCAAATCGATCCCGCTCCAGAGTACAGGCCTCAGTGTAACGCGCATTCCACCGACGATAAACTCAAATCCGACCATCACCCCTGGTGAGACAAAACCATGACTCGTCAGTGAAGAGCACTTTTTGCCAGTCCTGTCTGGTCCAGCGATGGTGGGTTTGTGCCCATAGGCGACGTTGTTGCCGGTGCTGTCTGGTGAGGACCTGCCATACAACAGGCCTACAAGCCCTCAGTCCAGCCTCTCTCAGCCTATTGCGGGCAGTCTGAGCACTGATGGAGGGATTGTGCATTCCTGGTGTAACTCGGGCAGTTGTTGTTGCCATCCTGTACCTGTCCAGCAGGTGTGATGTTCGCATGTACCGATCCTGTGCAGGTGTTGTTACACGTGGTCTGCCACTGTGAGGACGATCAGCTGTCTGTCCTGTCTCCCTGGAGCACTGTCTTAGGCGTCTCACAGTACGGACATTGCAATTTATTGCCGTGGCCACATCTGCAGTCCTCATGCCTCCTTGCAGCATGCCTAAGACACGTTCACGCAGATGAGCAGGGACCCCGGGGATCTTTATTTTGATGTTTTTCAGAGTCAGTAGAAAGACCTCTTTAGTGTCCTAAGTTTTCATAACTGTGACCTTAATTTCCTACCGTCTGTAAGCTGTTAGTGTCTTAACGACACAGGTGCATGTTCATTAATTGTTTATGGTTCATTGAACAAGCATGGGAAACAGTGTTTAAACCCTTTACAATGAAGATCTGTGAAGTTATTTGGATTTTTACGAATTATCTTTGAAAGACAGGGTCCTGAAAAAGGGACATTTCTTTGTTTTGCTGAGTTTAGTTGAGAACTCTCTTGGTAGATAGTGTGCTCTATAATGAGGTATTCTTCTTTAATATTTGCCATTGCACACCAGTAGTTATATATAAAGACACACACACCCCCGCCCCTCATTTTACCAGACGTAGTTGCTCTGTCTTCCTGATGCACGGAGAAGCCAGCCAGCTCTATATTATTTGTGTCGTCGTTTAGCCAACATAAGATATTACAGTTTTTAATGTACCGTTGGTAGAATAGTCTTAAACGCAGATCGTCCAGTTTGTTTTCCAATGATTGCACGTTGGCCAAAAATACGGAGGGTAGTGGTGGTTTACATACTCGTCGGCAAATTCTTACAAGGCACCCCTCCATCCACCCCTTTTTCTCAGCATTTTCTTCACGCGGACTTCGTCCAGTTCAAGGTGAGTAATCGCTCTTCTGATGTCCAGAAGCAATTTTCTGTCATGAGACGGTAGCACAAACATTATGTACAAAATGAGTAACAAACAATGCATAAAATAGCACAGTTGGTTAGGAGCCCTGTAAAACGGCAGCCATCCCCTCCGGCGCTGGGAAGTAGTAACGTGCAACATAGGCCAAGTTTCCTGAAACGAGTCACATATGTATGCACAGTCGTGGCCAAAAGTTGAGAATGAAAATGTATATTTGTGTCAAAGTTTGCTGCTTCAGTGTCTTTAGATATTTTTGTCAGATGTTACTATGGAATACTGAAGTATAATTACAAGCATTTCATACGTGTCAAAGGCTTTTTTTGACAATTACATGAGGTTGATGCAAAGTCAATATTTGCAGTGTTGACCCTTCTTTTTCAAGACCTCTGCAATCCGCCCTGGCACGCTGTCAATTAACTTCTGGGCCACATCCTGACTGATGGCAGCCCATTCCTGCATAATCAATGCTTGGAGTTTGTCAGAATTTGTGGGTTTTTGTTTGTCCATCCGCCTCTTGAGGATTGACCACAAGTTCTCAATGGGATTAAGGTCTGGGGAGTTCTGGCCATGGACCCAAAATATCAATGTTTTGTTCCCCGAGCCACTTATCACTTTTGCCTTATGGCAAGGTGCTCCATCATTCTGGAAAATGCATTGTTTGTCACCAAACTGTTCCTGGATTGTTGGGAGAAGTTGCTCTCAGAGGATGTGTTGGTACCATTCTTTATTCATGGCTGTGTTCTTATGCAAAATTGTGAGTGAGCCCACTCCCCTGGCTGAGAAGCAACCCCACACATGAATGGTCTCAGGATGCTTTACTGTTGGCAGGACTGATGGTAGCGCTCACCTTGTCTTCTCCGAACAAGCTTTTTTCCGGATGCCCCAAACAATCAGAAAGAGGATTCATCAGAGAAAATGACTTTACCCCAGTCCTCAGCAGTCCAATCCCTGTACCTTTTGCAAAATATCAGTCTGTCCCTGATGTTTTTCCTGGAGAGAATTGGCTTCTTTGCTGCCTTTCTTGACACCAGGCCATCCTCCAAAAGTCTTCGCCTCACTGTGCGTGCAGATGCACTCACACCTGCCTGCTGCCATTCCTGAGCAAGTTCTGTACTGGTGGTGCCCCGATCTCGCAGCTGAATCAACTTTAGGAGACGGTCCTGGCGCTTGCTGGACTTTCTTGGGTGCCCTGAAGCCTTCTTCACAACAATTGAACCGCTCTCCTTGAAGTTCTTGATGATCCGATAAATGGTTGATGTAGGTGCAATCTTACTGGCAGCAATATCCTTGCCTGTGAAAACCTTTTTGTGCAAAGCAATGATGATGGCACGTGTTTCCTTGCAGGAAACCATGGTTGACAGAGGAAGAACAATGATGCCAAGCACCACCCTCCTTTTGAAGCTTCCAGTCTGTTATTCGAACTCAATCAGCATGACAGAGTGATCTCCAGCCTTGGCCTCGTCAACACTCACACCTGTGTTAACGAGAGAATCACTAACATGATGTCAGCTGGTCCTTTTGTGGCAGGGCTGAAATGCAGTGGAAATGTTTTTGGGGGATTCAGTTCATTTGCATGGCAAAGAGGAGTGCAGGGGGGAGCTCAGACTTGTTCTTTCTAACTTTGCCAACCATGGTGATCTTCCTCTTCAGGAGCTGCTGGCTGAGTTCAATCAGTAGCACACATTCTCAATTTCTCATTGTGTGTGTGTGGTTAGGGTGCAGAGCAAGGGGAACAAATACTTCAAGGTCTCAGAGCGAGTGACGTCACCGACACATATTCCACTCTCCCATTCATATGTACAGACACATATACCCACTTACACCCTCTCGCCCATAGAACAATTATTGACTTACATGCTATATTTCCTCTTTTATATTGTCTTTTCAGTGTCCATGTATCTCATTGGTATCTGCTACTTCTATCGTTACATCCTAGAGAAGAACAGTTACTTGGGGACAATAAGGGTCTATATTGTACTGGTGCGAGGGGGAAGGAAAAGTCTTAATTTACAATAAGCTGGTCTTGGGCATTTATGTAGCCTAGTGTGTTTATAAGTTGTTTTCCCGCTTCTGACGCTCCTCAGGGCACTGGGCTCTTTCCACTGGAAAGGTTTCCTGCAGCCTGATTGGCTTATCTTTAGGACACACTTGGAACAAGGTGGATACAGATGCTATACAATACAGTATTCAAATTAGTCAAATAAATCTGATTTGGGTTTAAATTCATTTGTTTTGGGTTACAGAAGAAATGTCCCAGACAAGTCATGAATTACCTTGATCCATGGCAGCTGTCACGTCGTGTATGTTGGTGGCAGGGAAGTCAAACGCAGGAGAATCAAACTTGGTATAAATGGAGTATTTTAAAAACTTAAAACACAAACTCCAAAACCAAAGTCCATAATAAAATAAATGTGGGTACAAGAACCCGTCGCACACCAATCCATAAAACATGAACATAACAATAAACAATCTCTGACAAGGACATGAGGGGAAACAGAGGGTTAAATACATAACATATAATGAATGAGATTGGAACCAGGTGTGTAAGAAGACCAGACAAAACCAATGGAAAATGAAACATAGATCAATGATAGCTAGAAGACCGGTGACGTCGATCGCCGAGCACCGCCCGAACAAGGAGAGGCATCGACTTTGGCAGAAGTCGTGACAGCAGCATGCAATAACTTTTCGTCATGAAACTTTATCGCTATATTTAGTGAGTTTTCAGATCTCTCCAGCGAGTTTTTTAATTGTTAAAAGATGCTAGCAACAAATTCAGGGTGCCCTTTGGGAGTTTTGCCATCCAAACGTTCTATGGTTTTGATAGTATTTAGCAACGTTTCCCACAAACACGAGTGGGAAAAGATGTGCAAAAGAAGTCACATCAACCGCACACACACAGGCAGAGAAGCACAATGGGAGGGGGCGAAAACGTTATGTTGGGGACCACAGCTGTGCAGCACCGCGACATCATCGTGGCAGCAGCAAAACATCATCTAGCGACAAATCAAGGAGCCAATAGGGATTGGCTAATGTTAACTAGACTGTGTCTAGACTCTGGACCTCATGGGCACATAGACATGTCACATAGGCTTCAAGAGCCAGCTAGTTAGCTATGATTCCATGGGCAACAACAACAGTCTACATGTTCGTTTTCACCAAAACATGTTCAAATTATTTCAATCACGACAGACAAAGATATATACACTGCTCAAAAAAATAAAGGGAACACTTAAACAACACAATGTAACTCCAAGTCAATCACACTTCTGTGAAATCAAACTGTCCACTTAGGAAGCAACACTGATTGACAATAAATTTCACATGCTGTTGTGCAAATGGAATAGACAAAAGGTGGAAATTATAGGCTATTAGCAAGACACCCCCAATAAAGGAGTGGTTCTGCAGGTGGTGACCACAGACCACTTCTCAGTTCCTATGCTTCCTGGCTGATGTTTTGGTCACTTTTGAATGCTGGCGGTGCTTTCACTCTAGTGGTAGCATGAGACGGAGTCTACAACCCACACAAGTGGCTCAGGTAGTGCAGCTCATCCAGGATGGCACATCAATGCGAGCTGTGGCAAGAAGGTTTGCTGTGTCTGTCAGCGTAGTGTCCAGAGCATGGAGGCGCTACCAGGAGACAGGCCAGTACATCAGGAGACATGGAGGAGGCCGTAGGAGGGCAACAACCCAGCAGCAGGACCGCTACCTCCGCCTTTGTGCAAGGAGGAGGAGGAGGAGCACTGCCAGAGCCCTGCAAAATGACCTCCAGCAGGCCACAAATGTGCATGTGTCTGCTCAAACGGTCAGAAACAGACTCCATGAGGGTGGTATGAGGGCCCGACGTCCACAGGTGGGAGTTGTGCTTACAGCCCAACACCGTGCAGGACGTTTGGCATTTGCCAGAGAACACCAAGATTGGCAAATTCGCCACTGGCGCCCTGTGCTCTTCACAGATGAAAGCAGGTTCACACTGAGCACATGAGCACATGTGACAGACGTGACAGAGTCTGGAGACGCCGTGGAGAACGTTCTGCTGCCTGCAACATCCTCCAGCATGACCGGTTTGGCGGTGGGTCAGTCATGGTGTGGGGTGGCATTTCTTTGGGGGGCCGCACAGCCCTCCATGTGCTCGCCAGAGGTAGCCTGACTGCCATTAGGTACCGAGATGAGATCCTCAGACCCCTTGTGAGACCATATGCTGGTGCGGTTGGCCCTGGGTTCCTCCTAATGCAAGACAATGCTAGACCTCATGTGGCTGGAGTGTGTCAGCAGTTCCTGCAAGAGGAAGGCATTGATGCTATGGACTGACCCGCCCGTTCCCCAGACCTGAATCCAATTGAGCACATCTGGGACATCATGTCTCGCTCCATCCACCAACGCCACGTTGCACCACAGACTGTCCAGGAGTTGGCGGATGCTTTAGTCCAGGTCTGGGAGGAGATCCCTCAGGAGACCATCCGCCACCTCATCAGGAGCATGCCCAGGCGTTGTAGGGAGGTCATACAGGCACGTTGTAAGAAATTGTATAAGATACTGGTAACTTGTTTTAACCACTTCTCAACATAAGCTATACTTGGCACAACATGTACCCATCCCCCACTATACCCCCACACTTTGTACCCTATTAAGTAACCACAGACCCACACACTCAACCCTCCCCCATGAATAGGGCCTGTGAAAACAAACGCACATGCAGGATGCCTTTGGATGTAACTAGGACAAAGAACTGTGTGAAAAGCCAATGGAATGTCGACATCAGGCCGAACAGGACTACCCACGACCCAGATCGACCAATCGGAAGGCCAGACGACAAGATCAACCTACTTTGCTTGTTGCCTATATAATCTGTATGTACTGTTTAGAGGGCCTCTTCCGACGATTCCATACGAGTCAGACAGAAGGAGCCGTGATGCACGATTTACTAAGATATTTTTACATATTAATAAAAGGCCTTATTATATAATAATCCACCTCGTCCTATGTCTCTACTTGATCTCCTGTCTCCAGTAAACGTTTTACTAACAGAAACTTGGTAAGCAGAGGATGGTTGTTAAAACCTTTGAATTTGGCCCATAGAAAGTTCAAGAGACAGGAGGCGAGTGGGAGAAAGATTCCAGAAGGAGGGGTGACCTTGCTGCAGGAGAAATTCGGTGATTCATCTCGCCTCAAGAATACTGATCAAAGAGCTCGACAAATAAAAGGTAAGCAGAGCCGGTTAAATCGAAATCTGCATATTATATGCACGTGGAGGCCACACACACTACTGAGCCTCATTTTGACTTGTTTTAACCTGTTGGGGATGGGGGCGCTGTTTAGACTATTTATGCTAACTTGGCTAATTTTTGAAACGGCTTCCCACAAAATCCTTGATCGTACAATATGCATATTATTATTATTATTGGATAGAAAACAGTCTATAGTTTCTATAGGAGTTGAAATTTTGTCTCTAAGTGGAACAGAGCCCATTCTACAGCAATTTCCCTGACATGGAGTCAGATTTGAGAAATGTTGGCCACTCTTCTGAAGTCAGTTAAAAGGGCACTGTCATTGCTATGACTATACGGACACTTCTTACGTCTTCCCCTGGATGCCTTTACGTGATGACGATTCCAATGGTGTCGATTGCGCGTTCACAGGCCCTATAAATCAAAAAACCCTGTAGCTAGCAAGTCTTTCCTTGCTGCGTAACGCGCGTGCTGGACACCGACCCGCTCCTGTTCCAAGCGTTAGTTTAGCCTGTTATATTTCTCCGGTCATCTTTTCACTCGTTATAGGAGTTAAAAACATCATAAGGTAGTTAATTTAAAGCGTTTTATAGCAATTTATATCCGTTTAGTGCGATTTTGGGACATTTATTTTTGCAACGATGTGAAAAGTTGGGCACGCTTTTCAGTTCATCCCGAACGCAGTTGACATTTCCACATGGCAAGAGGACAGCTTTCCACCAAAAGACGATTTCTCCCAAGAAAGGATCCTTTGCCCAAGATACTGATGGAAGAACAGCTCAAGGTAGGACATTTTTATTATGATAAATCGTGTTTCTGTCGAAACATTTTAGTGGCTTAGGACGCCATGTTTTTTGACGTAGCTTCGCTTGGCGCAAACTGTATTGAAAAGTAAGGATAAATTAAAAAATGTAATAACGCAATTGTATTAAGAATTAAATTGTCTATCAATCCCTGTCCACCCTATATTTTTTAGTCACGTTTATGAGTATTTATGTATAAGAGTAGATCACTGTCTAAGTGGCGCAAGGACTTTTTCTTTACCAGCTTGTCTACATTTCACATTGTCTAACCATGATTTTGGTGGCTAAATATAAACATTTTCGATCAAACTGTATATGCATGTTGTAATGTGATGTTACAGGAGTGTCATCGGAAGAATTCTGAGAAGGTTAGTGAAAAAATTAATATCTTTTGGCGATGTTGACTTTTATCGCTCACTTTGGCTAGAATCAATGCTGGGCTGCTAATTGCTATGTGCTAAGCTAATATAACGATTTATTGTGTTTTCGCTGTAAGACACTTAGAAAATCTGAAATATTGTCTGTATTCACAGGATCTGTGTCTTTCGATTCGTGTATGCTGTGTATTTTTACGAAATGTTTGATGATTAGTAGTTAGGTAAACACGTTGCTCATTGTAATTATTCTAGTCCATTTGTGACGGTGGGTGCAATTGTAAACTATGCCATCTACCTGAAATATGCACTTTTTTCTAACAAAACCTATCCCATACCATAAATATGTTATCAGACTGTCATCTAATGAGTTTTTTTGTTGGTTAGGGGCTATAAATATCTTAGTTTAGCCGAATTGGTGATAGCTACTGGTGTTGGTGGACAAATAAAAGATGGTGGATTATGCTAATGTGTTTTTAGGTGCTAATGTGTACATCTTTACATATTGTGTCTTCCCTGTAAAACATTTAAAAAATCGGACATGTTGACTGGATTCACAAGATCTGTGTCTTTCATTAGCTGTATTGGACTTTAATGTGTGAAAGTTAAATATTTAAAAAAAATATTTTTTTTGAATTTCGCGGCACTGGTTTTTCAGTGGGGGTGGGGGGGGAGTGCCGCTAGCGCCACTCTCATCCTAGACAGGTTAAGGACATTACATCAAAGTTGGATCAGCCTGTAGTGTGGTTTTCCACTTTAATTTTGATTGTGACTCCAAATCCAGACCTCCATTGATAATTCCATTGATAATTTTTGTGTGGTTTTGTTGTCAGCACATTCAACTATGTAAAGAAAAAAGTATTTAATAAGAATATTTCATTCATTCAGATCTAGGATGTGTTATTTTAGTGTTCCCTTTATTTTTTTGAGCAGTGTAGTTAAGCAAACTTTACTAGGCATGTTGTCAACCAGCACATTAATAACGTAAATAACAACTGGTTTCCGTTTCCTGAGTAACATCAATATTGCTACATGTTCTCTTTAAAAAAAAATGTTTTTACAACAAAGGCAGACTCCACCTAACTTTGGCTTGTAGTCCATGTCTGCAATAAACTGGAATGTGAACTGAATGTTTGTTTACTGTCTCTGACTGTCCATTAATTATTATAATTTTTTACCTTCACACAAACTCTTTTAGGTGTATAGGTCTTCGGATGACCCTACCAGACCTTGTGTGGGGAGTGTTGATTACATCAGGGGGTGCTTGACCTGAGATGTTTGGATCTTCTTGTTGAGGTGCAGCGTTCACCTCTAGGTTGTGTTGAGCACCCTGCTGGGCATCAGCTGGTGCTCTGTTTACTGGCTCTGTGCCAGGCTCCTCAACAGTGGGGAAATCCTCCTCTATTTTTCTGCTCTTCCTCAGGTGTCGCTTGTTCCTCCTGAAGACTTGTCCCTGTTCTGTCTTCACCTCGTAGGACCTTTGCTCCACTGGTCTGATTACTGTGGCCCTCTGCCACCACTGTTTCTGTCCTGTGAGTGGCTGAACTCTCACCCTGTCATCTCGTTGCAGCTCTGTGAGATCCCTAGCAGAGGTTTTGTAGTACTTTGCCTGTTTCTGTTGTCTTTCTTGAACTTCTCCAGCTGACAGTTTGCCATCCTCGGTCTCAGAAGATTTTCACTCATTATAAGTAGTGTCTTTGTACGTCTTCCCATGAGCACCATTGCAGGGCTGCTGTCTGTTCCTTGTGACGGGATATTTCTGTGATCCAGCATAGCCAGGTACGGGTCAGCACCTGCTCTCTTTGCTTTTGCCATCAGTCGTTTGGCTGTTTTCACTGCCGATTCCACTTTCCCATTACATTGCGGGTATCCTGGAGACTATGTTTTGTGTGTAAAGTCCCAAGCCTTGCTGAAACGTCGGAACTCATCTGAAGAGTACTGTGGACCATTGTCTGAGTAAAGCATGTCAGGTATCCCATGGCGTGCAAAGTGTGTCTTCAGTTTTCGAATGACCGTTTTCGACTGTCTTCTCCAAATGGTCCACTTCCCAGAAGTTGGAGAGATAATCAACTGTGACCATGTATTCTCTGTCATTGAACTGGAACAGGTCAGTCCCTATTTTTTCCCAGGGACACTTTGGTGCTTCATGTGGCCTCAATGTTTCTTTCTGCTGCTTTATATCCCATGCAATGCAGGTGCTACATTGTGCCATGTATGTTCTTAGCTGTGCATTCATGCCTGGCCAGTAGACACACTCGTGAGCTCTTCTCAGACATCCCTCTGTTCCTATGTGTGAGGATTCTCTGCATTATCTCTGACCTGAGGGCAGTAGGCACAACGACTCACTCACCTCTGAAGATAACTCCATTTTGCACATTCAGCTCATCTCTGTTGTGAAAATACATGGCTACTTTCAAGGGTACATGTCCTTTCACTTCAGGCCACCCCTGCAAGATCACATTTTTCAGTGTCTGGAGCGCCCGGTCCAGCTCAGTGGCTCTCTGGATGTGCTTTAGTCTCTCGCTTGACACAGGGAGGTAGTGTATCATATTGATTGATTCCACTTCGACCTCCACAGGGCCTCTGTTGTCTTTTTCTTTGAGGTACGCCCTGCTCAGGGTGTCGGCCAGCACCACATGTTTTCCCCGAATGTATAGGAGAGTGACCTCGTAGTTTTGGAGTCTCATGAGCATGCGTTGTAGTCTTTTTGGTGCGCTGAGGAGAGGCTTTGTCATGATGTTCTCTAGAGGCTTGTGATCTGACTGCACTTCCACAGTTCGTCCATATGTGAATTGGTGGAACCGCTATTTGCCAAACACGACTGCAAGCAGCTCCTTCTCTATCTGTGCGTCTCTGTCAGGGCTCTGCTGGCATATGCTATTGGTTGTCCTCCCTGCATCAAGGCTGCTCCTAACCCAGTCTCTGAAGCATCACACTGTAGTATAAGCTGCTCTGTTGGGTTGTAGTATTTCAGCACAGGGGTCTGCAATGGTATCCCTGATTTTATTGAAAGCCTGCTCATGTCTCTCTGACCACTCCCACAGTGAGTCCTTGTGTGTTAGCTGTCGCGGTGGCTCGCAGAGCTTGGCTAGGTAGTTTACCATGCCCAGGAAGCGCTGCACCCCCTGCACATCTGTAGGCCTAGGCATCTGTTTGATGGCTGTCACTTTTCCTGGGTCCACTTTCAACCCCTTTGATGTTAGCAGGTGGCGCTTGTAGGGCACTTCCTTCAGTCTGAGCTGCAGCTTCTCCGGATTCAGCTTGATATTGAGCTTTCTGCATCTGTCCAGGAGCATTTTCAGGTTTTTGTCATGGTCCAGAGTCGCCACTTCATCCTTGTCTCCTTCTCCCACAATCAAGATGTCATCTGCAATGATTTTGACTCCTGGACGACCTTCCATTGCCTGGTTCAACTTCCTCTGAAAGATCTCTGGGGCTGGACTGATTCCCATCGGCATGCGCAGCCACCTGTAGCGTCCCATGGGAGTAGAGAACGTGGTGAGATAGCTGGATTCCTCCTCCAGTTCCACATGCCAAAATCTGTTTTTTACATCACAAACAGAGAACATGCGTGCTCTGTTCAGATCTGGCAGCACGTCTTCAATAGTGGGAAGTGGGTAATGGCTCCTCTTGAGCTTTCGGATCAATGCACACTCTGTTTTCCAGACGGTTTCTTCACTACGATCAGGCTGCTAATCCAATCTGTGCTTTTTTCAACTGCTTTTATCATCCTTCTTTTCTCTAGACCACTGAGCTCCTCTTTGAGTGGTTTATATAGTGCTGCTGGCACTCTTCTCTTTGGCAGCTGGACGGGCTCCACTCGCTCATCCACTTCCAGCTTCAGTTTGCTGGGTAAACGTCCATCTCCCTGGAATACATCAGAGTATTCCTGTTTAATTTGCTCTTTAGTCCAGGATCCTGTTGTTTTCTCGATGACCAGGATGTTGTGATCCTGCACAGTAATCAACTCCATTGCCTGGATAGCCTTACTGCCTAGAATGGGCCTGTGCACATTCTTGTTGACTACGACGAACTCAACTCGGTAGGTTTTCTTATTGCGTGGATTGATTACTTTAAGTGTGCACTTCCCCAGTGGCGTCTGAGTACTCTTGTTAAACATCACCAATACCTGACTGCAGGGCTCTAGGTGACTGGCTTTTATGAGGTTTGCAGGGATAACATTACAACTAGCACCACAATCTAGCTGAAATCTGACTGACTTTTTGTTGACCAGCATGGTTGCAAAGAGAGCTGAATTGGGGTCTGTGGTTTTCTCCTGCACCACGTTGATGCTCGCTGACTTTGGCCCTAGTGTGATGCACAGAACATCCTCACCGCTCTCTGAGTCAGCTGACGCATTTTCCATTGCCAGGACTCTGTTTCTCTTGCTGATCCCTGCACTTTTGCAAACCGTAGAGAAGTGATTGTTTTTTCCACAGGATTTACATTTTTGTCCATATACAGGGCATTTTTCCTTTTTTCTCTCATGTGTCCCGGCACAGTATCTGCATTGCATAATGCTGTCCCTCTGTAGGGTCTCCTCTCCCTCTCTGTCTTTCTTTCTGTGTTACTGCATGCACTGCTACAGGGCCCTGCACATTTATGACTTTAGCTCTCTGTCTGGACAGTTCTGCAGCTCTTCCAATCTGTATGCATTTCTCTAAACTGAGATCAGTCTCTCTGAGTAAGCACTCTCTTAAGTGTGGGTCACACGTGCCACACACAATCCTGTCCCTGATAAGAGAGTCTGTGATTACTCCAAAGTTGCAGGTGGCCACTCGAGTCCTCAATTCAGTGAGATATTTGTCTAAACTCTCATCTTGGCCCTGACTTTGGATAATTTTTTTTCTCCCATTTCTCTTGGGATCACAAAATGCATCCAGTGTTGCAATTACTTCCTCAACAGAGAGATTGTCTTTTGTACTGCCCACACACAGGGTCTCACAAATCTCTCTGCCTTGTTTCCCCAATGAGATAATACAGTAGCTTCCCTTTGTAGTCATCAGGTTTTTCTCTCATTGTAAGAGCCATGTACAAATTGAATTCCTCTTTCCATCTTTTTCAGGTCAGTGCTAAATTACAATCATCAAAGCCTATTTTTCCCGGAGGTTTCAGTGCATTTTCCATGGCGATTTAGTTGTAGAATGGAAACGTTAGCTACTCGTGAATCTGCTTGTATCCAATAGCCAGCTATCTTTTAGCATAGATTCACTCACGATAGTCACTCATGTAAACGCGGCACTTTTTAAAACTGCCGTCTGGGATGTATTCTTCATTTACATCGATGAGATCCAGGTTCTTTTGAGTACCGCTGCCACCATGTTTCAATATGCTTTGCGTTGTAGTCACAACAGACAAAGATATATAGTTAAGCAAACTTTACTAGGCATGTTGTCAACCAGCACATTAATAACGTAAGTAACATCTGGTTTCCGTTTCCTGTGTAACATCAATATTGCTACACAACTCATAGCTAGTTTATCCAGTGACCACAGCATTTAGAAGGATAGCTACTGACTGAAATGTAGCTAGCTAGCTCACACTGGCCAGGCAGTAGCCAACTATAACAGTTAAGCGTTGACGCCAAATAACATCACTAGCTAGACTAATTTGCTCATGGGCACACAAACTACAATAGCCAACTGGTTAGGCATGATACTTCAGACAAATAAACTCAGTGGCCAGTTTATTATGTACACCAACCAGTTCACAAAAATGTATCGCTCCTACTACTACTACTGGGACAAAACGAGTATCGTAATGGATATGGAGATTCTTGTAATTATTAAAGTTATTTTCAGCTGCTAGAATGCAGCTCTCTTTCACTCAAACATTGTGAAGCGCTGTGTGTTCTAAACAACTATTGGCTAGTTCTTCTGTCTGTAAAGAAACGGGCAGGGTATCGGTTGAGCCTGCTGAAACAGAATGGATTACAAAAATCTACCCGTCCTCTGCTCTCATTTCCCCAGACACACTCACGACTTTGTTTTTTTCACTCTGTCACTTGTCTCCCCTTCTCCAAACATTGTGTATGAATCAGAATCCGTAGTTAGAATGTTTTCCTGGCACACATTAGGTCTGTTGATACCAATTCAGCAATGTTTCTGAAGGCAAAGGGCGGTCCGACCCAGTACTAGATGGGTGTACATAATAAACTGGCTTGAAGGAGTGCATTGAATGGTACACAGAATAGGCTTGCTTCTGCAGATCCATCAGACTTAGAGTAGCAACTTCTATGTCAGTACAATCAATTACCATCCTGCAGTTTCTGCTGGAGCTCTGAAAAGACGCAGGCAAGCACGTTTGGTTCTTCTCCAGACTTGGAACAGTCTTCATGACACTAATGAAAAAGTACGTTTGTGGATCACGTGAATTAAAGTGATGGTAACATTGCTGATAGTGCTTGCACTACAATGGAATAGTTGAACCAGGTGCAAATTGGTGTAGGTGTGTAAGAAATTGTAATAGATACTGGCAACTTGTTTTAACAACTTCCCAACACAAGCTATACTTGACACAACATGCACCCATCCCCCTCTATACCCCCACACTTCGTATCCTTAATGATAATAACCACAGACCCACACACACTCCCCTCCCCCATGAACAGGCCCCTGCTAAAACAAACGCACATGCATTCTGCTCGAGGTTGAGACTCTAAGACCAAGAACTATGTTAAGAGCCAATGGAACGTCGACATCAGGCCCGAACAGGACTACCCACGACCCAGATCGACCAATCGGAAGGCCAGACTACAAGATCAACCTACTTCATTTATTGCATATATAATCAGCACAATATGTTTAGGGGCCTCTTTTCCGACGATTCCATACGAGTCAGACAGAACGGGACCGTGCTGCACGATTTCAAAGATATCTTTACGTGTGAATAAACTGCCTTATTATACAATATCCACCTCGTCCTATGTCTCAACTTGATCTCCTGTCTCCAGTAAATGTTTTATCAACAGGTGTGACGCAACTTCATAAGCGCCATAAACACGTGCTCCTCAAATGACAGCATCTCAACC
Source organism: Salvelinus alpinus (assembly GCF_045679555.1). Classification (NCBI taxonomy): domain Eukaryota; kingdom Metazoa; phylum Chordata; class Actinopteri; order Salmoniformes; family Salmonidae; genus Salvelinus; species Salvelinus alpinus. The sequence goes on along the minus strand of NC_092094.1, from coordinate 51,802,584 downwards.
CTCCACTTGACTGGAGACCGTCGCTGGAGGCTCCGGACTGGAGGCCGTCATTGGAGGCTCCGGACTGGAGGCCGTCGCTGCAGGCTCCGGACTGGGGACCGTCGCTGGAGGCTCCGGACTGGGGATCGTCGCTGGAGGCTCCGGACTGGGGATCGTCGCTGGAGGCTCCGGACTGGAGACCGTCGCTGGAGGCTCCGGACTGGAGACCGTCGCTGGAGGCTCCGGAAGCTCACTGCTGTGTCAGTCTAGTTTGGCACATTGTCTACTATCCAATTCACTGCTGTCTCAGGCTAGTTTGGCACATTGTCTACTAGCCCAGTCTGAAAAGTAGTAAACTCGGGCTACTTTAATTTCCATCCCTGCTGATATGTATGTCAGACTTCACAGGTCATTTGATTAGTTATGTACAACAGATGCACTCATGGAACAAAACTGTTTGTGTTTTGTAGGGGAAAATATTGATCCCACAAGTCCTTTGCGAGCTAGCTAGCCAACTTTAGCGAATGTAGCTAACTCGCCAACCCACCAGGCAATATTTACCTAGCTAGCTAGTTAATATTAGCTCACTGTTTGTGTAGACAGACTTTTTAAAGTGGTGACATGCTAGCTAACCAACTATCCTTGCCATGGTGCCAGCTTAACGTTAGCTAGCAAGTCTGCCTACACGAACGATGAGTTAACGTTAACTCGCTAGATAAATATCCCTTCCCTGGTGGGCTAACGTTAGCTAGCATATCACCACGTGAAGAAGTAGCTGGCTAGCTCACTAATGACTGGTCAATAAAAAGGTCACAACTGTAATAAATATAATTTATTATAACACAAGCATATTTGCTAATACATTGTTATAACTAACTTCTTTCCAAACAGGGTTTCTCACAAACTCATAGCAGATACGGAGACCCACACACACCCAGAGACAGATGGCTGACACAGGCCTTTTCATAAAGACTGATAAGAAAAGTGGTGCCTGGTACTGCATATCACGAGAAACTGAGACACACACATACCCAAGGACAGAGGGCTGACGTAAACCTTTCATAAACACAGATAAGACAGGAACATCTTCGCACACACAAAAACTCCTCTTCAGTCTGAACATTTTACAGAGACACACAGAAATGTCAAAATAGGAACATCTACGCACACACCTAATCTCCTGTTTTAGCTGAACATTTCTGAAGACAAAGAACTCTACTCAGAGCCAATGGGACAGTGATACTGGCCTGAAGGAGACCTCGCCCAACTCATCAGAACCAACCAGAGGACCAGAACTTCCAGACTCAACCTACTTTCTGTACTGTATAAAATGTATATGCACTCTGTTATCTGGGCTTCTTTCGGAGAGTTCCATTTGAGCTTGATGAAAAGGGTCCGTGCACGCTATTTCAGATATCTTTACCTCTGAATAAATTGCATTTAATTAAACCTCATCCACCCTGTCCAGAGTCTCTACTTCGTCTCAGTTCTCCAGTAAATTTGTTTTATCAACAAATGGTAGCAGAGGATGGTTTTCTTCTCTGAATTCGGTCCATAAAAAGTTGATAGAGAAAAGAGACAAGTGAGAGACGGATCAGAAAGGAAGGGTGACCTGTCGAAGGAGCAGCCGGGAATCTAGCTCACCTCAGGAAACTGATCTATAAGGCCTACAAAACAAAGGTAAGCAGAAACCTGTTAAATCAAAAATCTGCATATTGTATATTAGGAAAATCCAAATTAAAGATCAGAAGTACTGAGGTTGAGTATGGGTTACTGTCAAATTTATGATAAATGTCTATTGTAAATGTAAAAGTAAACATGTAAAGATATCTGAGATATAGAGAGTCACATAGTCGGGTAGAAGCCGTGAGACTCAGATTCATATAGTCGGGTAGAAGCCGTGAGAATCTAAGTAAATGGGTGTTGTGATAAATCCACATAGTCGGGTAGAAGATAATTGTAACTGACTTGATAAAAAGATTCAGACAGTCGGGTTGAGTGAGAATTCCGTGAGAATCCAAGTCTAGAAAAGGTTCCCCAGACTTAACAACATTTGATTGGTTAAAACACTTGGAAGTTACCTAGGGGGAATCAACAAAATAAAACAAAAATACAAGTTCAGATAGTCGGGCAAATGGTTGACGTGGCACTTAACTAAATGCACTGTGAAGAACTTAACCTGCGATCAATGTGTTAGTGTTGTTATGTAATAAAACTAAATGTGGAAATGTTAATTTGAAATGTTGTGTAAGATTGGCCTTTTCACGAGACTCACTAGTTGATAACTTTTGGGAGGACAGCTGAGTTTTCTTTTGGCCCGTGGTGCAGCCGCCGAGCTGAAAACTGACTTGTATTTTTCCTCTATTGTGATGTTGGTATTTCCATAATTCCTAAAATTGAATTGATAATTATTTTAGCAGCGCTTGAGTTCGTAGATATATTGTTCCCGAAGGGCGATTCTGATACCTTCTGGGAAAATATATAACAACTCGAAAAACTGAAAAACGCTGATAACTTTTGCAAAATAATTCCTACAATTGAATTGATAATTATTTTAGCAGCGCTTGAGTTCGTAGATATATTGTTCCCGAAGGGCGATTCTGATACCTTCTGGGAAAATATATAACAACTCGAAAAACTGAAAAACGCTGATAACTTTTGCAAAATAATTCCTACAATTGAATTGATAATTATTTTAGCAGCGCTTGAGTTCGTAGATATATTGTTCCCGAAGGGCGATTCTGATACCTTCTGGGAAAATATATGGCAACTCGAAAAACTGAAAAACGCTGATAACTTTTGCAAAATAATTCATATAATTGAATTGATAATTATTTTAGCAGCGCTTGAGTTCGTTGATATATTGTTCCCGAAGGGCGATTCTGATACCTTCTGGGAAAATATATAACAACTCGAAAAACTGAAAAACGCTGATAACTTTTGCAAAATAATTCCTATAATTGAATTGATAATTATTTTAGCAGCGCTTGAGTTCGTAGATATATTGTTCCAGAAGGGCGATTCTGATACCTTCTGGGAAAATATATAACAACTCGATTAACAAAATCTGTTTAACAGTAATAACTGCTGTAAATAATTCTTTGTGTACGAGTGTGGGGCACCAGAGATAAGTCGGTGTCAGCACCGAGAATACATTGCTGGCCTCGGCCAGTGACGGGCTAAGTGCACTAAGATAGTCAAACCTGATCCTGAAATTTACCATGGCAGCCGCTAATGGCCCAAAACTAGAGTTCAATGAATACCTAGAACAAAAAATACAGGACAGGGCAGGGGGAAAGGAACAATATAAATGTACAGGCCCCAATCTCAAGACCTCGTGGGAGGGCCAATCAGACTTTGAAGGCTAAGATAGATGTGTGGTACACCAAGAGAGGGAGGTCATATGCCCGCTCTTGATGTACAACAAATTGCAATGTCTGACTATGTGAGAAAACTGACGGAACTTTCTGCAGCTCTCTCCAAACAGATTCACAAGGTCCAATGGCAGGGTATAAAGTATTTACATGTGAAGGCACTTGTGTAAAGATATCTGCCATTTATTCTGATATATCTTAGAAACGGGGCTAGTTGCAACTAGGAGTATCCGTAAGATAAGTGAGAAGTAATGACACATCTTAGAAATGGGGCTAGTTGCTAGAACTAGGAGTATCCATAAGATTGAAGTGTCTGTTCAAGTTTGTATCAGTGTCCGGGACAAGAAGTTAGTGTAAGTTGAAGATGTAAGTTGTTGGCAACCTCGTACACGCCTCGGACACCCTTCTAGGTAGCATCGGAATTAAACTGAGCTTGATCATTCGGGAGCTCGTGCTGAATTGGCAAATCCGGGTCAGGTTAATAACTATTTTTTAACTGGTCGCCGCTCGGTACCTAAGTCCAAGCCTGAGCTTTAATGTGGTGAGGACTTAATCCTCTTGGCCATGTTTTAAATTCTTGTGACAGGTATAACTATGTAATTATGTTTTGTTTGTAGTAAACGTTTGGGTTAAGGGGATTTACATGTTCCCAGAGACAAGGTATCTTAAAGGGGCACACTCATATATGGAATATTCAGAGTTTTATTTTCTGAGTTTTAATTAGACAAGGAAATGTTTAATTTTTAAAGATAAGGGGTTCTTTAATAGGTCTAGACATGGTATGGAACACGAATGTAAGGGGGTGTTGTAACCTTTGACCTGCATCATGGCTGTCTCTTGAAGTCTGATCAGCTTCGGGGGATGGTCATGTAGATAATGCATTTGTGGTCATTTGGTATACTGGTTTTGAGGTAAATTAATATGTAAGGACTCTAGAAATTGCCACCATAGACATGTTTTTCTAAAAATCCATGAGTTTAGATGAAGCCAAACAGTGAGACATTTAGTTAAAATTTGGAAACAAAACAGTTGTTACAGACAGATAAGGGAAAGGGCAGACAGACAGGCCCTCCCTACACTGCTGAGACCTTGAAGGTTTGAGAGCAGAGAGGGGAGTTTCGGAAGGGGCGCCAGGACATGGATAACAGAATGGGTAGATAACAGTTACTGAATGGAGACATGAAAGGGGCACTCCTACATGATAATGTAGAACATAAGAATATTTTACTATTCTTATCTAAGTCATTATTTAGAATAGGTAAGGTTGTTACCTGGCTAGAGCCAGGTATCAAGAGGGGGATGGGTACATTGTGGTCTAGGATAGGATGGGGCCTATTGGATAATAAACTAATTATAAAAAATAAAAAAAATAATAATAATAATAATTATAGCTAACAAATAGGTATAGAAGTTAAATATATAATCAGATAAAACAAATGAGAAACTGGTGGTTAACCAAACCTGTATGTCCAGGATTTTATGCGTTACAGATGAATTAAAGGAGAAGGTGATTCACTCGACCTGGGGGCATATCGCACTTGGAGGGTGAGACACACTGACACTGCCGAATGATCACAGAGTTAAGGAGAAGAACTGTTGCTAATAAAGCTCAGGGGTCAACTCCTTAATGAAGAATTCCCTGACCCCGACCTTTCCTCACTGTGTACGTTCATAGAAGTGAAAGTGTTGCTTGATTTCTAGCTGATGATGTGTTCTCTGGGAGAGGATGGGGCTTTACAGGACTGCTTCTGGTCCTGAGCTGTCTGTTTAGGATACGATGGGGATGTTACCATCACAGTGCTGCCAGAACCACCACCAGTTCCAACGGACCAGGGATTCAGCCGGCCTCCTCCACCACTTCAAGACCAAGTCCCACACCACCACCTAAGCTCTCCAATCTGGGACAGGTAATAAATGTAAAAGACATCTCAGATAGTGAACAATTGGGGACTGAAACTGGTTATGAGGAAAGGGAGAATATGTGGTTGGCCTGCAAAACAATAAATAGAAAGGACTGTGTCGTATGTGGACATGCCAGACCTATTCTGGCTGCTCACCCATTTGCCCTAAGTAATGGGGAAGGTTGGATGTGCATATTGGAAAGTTTAAGCCAAATTCAACCCTGTGTAAAACTCTGAGTCTTGTGTTCCCAGAAGTCCCTCCCCAGAAGACACCATGGGGGGTTAAGGCATATGGGGGATATTACAGCTGTAACACTGGTACAGGTAGGGGTATAGACTATGGGAGGCTCCCTACTGCTACCTGCATCACCAATGCCACTATTAACTGGAGGTGTTGCTGATGTATGGTGGATGTGTGGACCTGCCAGGCGATTGACCCCATTTTGAAAGGAGATTGTCAGGGCACATGTGCTTTGGCCAGTCTGATAACACCATTGCCTATTATTGAGGTTACAGCTGACCAACTTCTGAGAGCTGCACATGACACAGAGGCTCGGAACCAACCCAGGAGATGGCAGAGCCGTGACGCTCCTTGGTCCGAGGGTACAGATAACATCCACACCAACCTGTTGGGGGTCCCAATAGGGGTCCCCCCACGAATTCCAGGCATTAAACAGAAATGATGGTCTGTGGCATCTGATGCCCACCATTGGCCCAGCTATTGGTGATACTAAACAAAATGCCTGGATCAATTATCTTTAATATAATCAACAATGATTTGTCAACTACACCCACACTGCACTTAGGGGGATGGCTGAACAATTGGATGCCACCTCTCGAACTGCTAGACAGAATAGGCTAGCACTAGACATGATACTGGCCAACCAGGGAGGTGTATGTAAAATGATTGGAGAACAGTGTTGCACGTTTGTCCCTAACAATACTAGTCCGGATGGGAGCATTTCAAAAAGCTCTGAATGGGTTGGCAAGGTTATCGGTGGAGATGGAGGGTCTTGCAGGTGTGGAGGAGAGTGGACTGTTCCCCTGGCTGGGTGGTTGGTTTGGTAAGTGCACTACAATGATGGTTACTGGCACTACAATGATGGTTACTGGATTTCTGACTCTAGTTGTTGTTTTTCTTATGCTCATGTGCTGTGCTACCTGTATCATACCTTGTTTGAAGAAGTCTGTTACAGATGGGGCAAGGACCTCTGGTATGATGCCGTTGCTTGATGCTCCAGTTGGAGAGGCTGATACGGAATCAAGCTTTCGCAGGAGAGTGGGCCTGACAGAGGAGGACCCTTGGTTTGCTGTAGTAGAGGTTGTCGAATGAATAAAAAGTGATGTTTGTCCTCCCTGTTGTGAAGGTTTGAAGTTCCCGGGTGGCGACGAGCCCACCTGGTACAGGTTGTATAGAGGGATGGACCTGAGGGTTTAACATTTTCTCGTTTTTTGGTTAAAAAATTAGGTAATTGGACTCAACAAGGTTTCGAGGCGGTCCATGGACAATTGGCAGCTACATCCCTGATGGCATTCCAAAATAGAATCGCGGTGGATATGTTGTTGGCTGAACGCGGAGGTGTTTGTGCCATGTTCGGGGAGCAATGTTGTACTTTCATTCCCAATAACACAGCAACTGATGGTAGTCTTACTGTTGCCTTAGAGGGTCTTCGTACACTTAATGAGAAGATGAAACACCACTCCGGGGTTGACACCTCTATGTGGGACTCTTGGATGGATGCGTTTGGGAAATATAAGATGCTTGTTTCCTCCATACTGGTATCTATATCTGTCTTCACTGCGATACTGGTGCTTTGTGGATGCTGCTGCATTCCATGTATTCGAACGCTGACCACTAGGATCATAACTACTGCTATTGATCCCAACCAGGCAGAGAAGGGACAGATGTTTCCTATGCTTGCCCTGGAGGATGCTGAGCCAGGCTATTGGACTGATGACTAATTAAACGCCATTCATAGCTTTTGTCACGTCTCTGGTGAGACGTGAAGAGGGGGAATTAAAACTTTCTCTCTGAGAAAGTTTCCCTGGTTGTTTACTTTTGCTTTTCTTACTTTTACCTAAGTTTATGTCACGTCTCTTTGGAGACGTGAAGAGGGGGAATCAAAACTTTATCTTCTGATAAAGTTTACTCTATTTTTTGCCACTTGTAGCTTTTGTCCTAGCGTTTGTCACGTCTCTTGTGAGACGTGAAGAGGGGGAATTAAAACTTTCTCTCTGAGAAAGTTTCCCTGGTTGTTTACTTTTGCTTTTTTTACTTTTACCTAGTTTATGTCACGTCTCTTAGGAGACGTGAAGAGAGGGAATATGAAACTTTTTCTTCTGGAAAAAGTTTCCCTTCTTGTGCCTGGATTCGCTTAAGGTTATGTCACGTCTCTTGTGAGACGTGAAGAGGGGGAATAAAACTTTCTCTCTGAGAAAGTTTCCCTGGTTGTTTACTTTTGCTTTTCTTACTTTTACCTAAGTTTATGTCACGTCTCTTTGGAGACGTGAAGAGGGGGAATCAAAACTTTATCTTCTGATAAAGTTTACTCTATTTTTTGCCACTTGTAGCTTTTGTCCTAGCGTTTGTCACGTCTCTTATGAGACGTGAAGAGGGGGATTTGTAATAAATATCATTTATTATAACACAAGCATATTTGCTAATACATTGTTATAACTAACTTCTTTCCAAACAGGGTTTCTCACAAACTCATAGCAGATACGGAGACCCACACACACCCAGAGACAGATGGCTGACACAGGCCTTTTCATAAAGACTGATAAGAAAAGTGGTGCCTGGTACTGCATATCACGAGAAACTGAGACACACACATACCCAAGGACAGAGGGCTGACGTAAACCTTTCATAAACACAGATAAGACAGGAACATCTTCGCACACACAAAAACTCCTCTTCAGTCTGAACATTTTACAGAGACACACAGAAATGTCAAAATAGGAACATCTACGCACACACCTAATCTCCTGTTTTAGCTGAACATTTCTGAAGACAAAGAACTCTACTCAGAGCCAATGGGACAGTGATACTGGCCTGAAGGAGACCTCGCCCAACTCATCAGAACCAACCAGAGGACCAGAACTTCCAGACTCAACCTACTTTCTGTACTGTATAAAATGTATATGCACTCTGTTATCTGGGCTTCTTTCGGATAGTTCCATTTGAGCTTGATGAAAAGGGTCCGTGCACGCTATTTCAGATATCTTTACCTCTGAATAAATTGCATTTAATTAAACCTCATCCACCCTGTCCAGAGTCTCTACTTCGTCTCAGTTCTCCAGTAAATTTGTTTTATCAA